>NW_027004881.1:52500-85000 GCF_036934945.1 Oncorhynchus masou masou
TAGAGTGTAGAGGTGGCAGGTAGCCTAGTGGTTAGAGTGTAGAGGTGGCAGGTAGCCTAGTGGTTAGAGTGTAGAGGTGGCAGGTAGCCTAGTGGTTAGAGTGTAGAGGTGGTAGGTAGCCTAGTGGTTAGAGTGTAGAGGTGGCAGGGTAGCCTAGTGGTTAGAGTGTAGAGGTGGTAGGTAGCCTAGTGGTTAGAGTGTAGAGGTGGTAGGTAGCCAAGTGGTTAGAGTGTAGAGGTGGTAGGTAGCCTAGTGGTTAGAGTGTAGAGGTGGCAGGGTAGCCTAGTGGTTAGAGTGTAGAGGTGGTAGGTAGCCTAGTGGTTAGAGTGTAGAGGTGGTAGGTAGCCAAGTGGTTAGAGTGTAGAGGTGGCAGGTAGCCTAGTGGTTAGAGTGTAGAGGTGGTAGGTAGCCTAGTGGTTAGAGTGTAGAGGTGGTAGGTAGCCAAGTGGTTAGAGTCCGGAGATGGCAGGTAGCCAAGTGGTTAGAGTGTAGAGGTGGTAGGTAGCCTAGTGGTTAGAGTGCAGAGGCGGCAGGTAGCCTAGTGGTTAGAGTGTAGAGGTGGCAGGTAGCCAAGTGGTTAGAGTGTAGAGGTGGTAGGTAGCCTAGTGGTTAGAGTGCAGAGGCGGCAGGTAGCCTAATGGTTAGAGTGTAGAGGCGGCAGGTAGCCTAGTGGTTAGAGTGTAGAGGTGGCAGGTAGCCTAGTGGTTAGAGTGTAGAGGAGGCAGGGTAGCCTAGTGGTTAGAGTGTAGAGGTGGCAGGTAGCCTAGTGGTTAGAGTGTAGAGGTGGCAGGTAGCCTAGTGGTTAGAGTGTAGAGGTGGTAGGTAGCCTAGTGGTTAGAGTGTAGAGGTGGCAGGGTAGCCTAGTGTTTAGAGTGTAGAGGTGGTAGGTAGCCTAGTGGTTAGAGTGTAGAGGTGGTAGGTAGCCAAGTGGTTAGAGTGTAGAGGTGGTAGGTAGCCTAGTGGTTAGAGTGTAGAGGTGGCAGGGTAGCCTAGTGGTTAGAGTGTAGAGGTGGTAGGTAGTCTAGTGGTTAGAGTGTAGAGGTGGTAGGTAGCCAAGTGGTTAGAGTGTAGAGGTGGTAGGTAGCCAAGTGGTTAGAGTGTAGAGGTGGCAGGTAGCCTAGTGGTTAGAGTGTAGAGGTGGCAGGTAGCCTAGTGGTTAGAGTGTAGAGGTGGCAGGTAGCCTAGTGGTTAGAGTGTCGAGGAGGCAGAAGAATAAGACATTTGACCTTTGTATTTGGAAAGGAGCATCAAGATGACAGTGCACTTTCACCTGCCTGGGAAGTTCATCGTAACTTATTTAATCTGTAAACTGCATGGTTTCCCCGAGTCGTAGTGGGAAGGACCTGACAACATGTCATCGCGTGAAGTTTACTTCGACAAGATAGATATCATATAAATATTTGCTCATAAAAGCGATCCCACCAAAATATATCAACCTAATTAATTTTACCGACACGAAAACATCCCTCCTTGTCGAGCATATTTTGTTTTGTCGACATTTGGAAAGATAACAGGCCCGTCATTTTATTATCTGACTGGCATGGAAAGGTTGGAAGGAAACCTGGTTCGTTGATTCTCTCATTTTAGTAGAAATAAAATGGCATTGGAATTCCTTTTTTCTTCATGAATTGACGGAATTGAAATGTAAACAGCCCGAACGAACAAGCTAACTACAGCTGTAAGGATCTTAATTTAATCACTCTTTTGTTACAGAGAAAAACAGATGAGCTTTGTGATTTACGTAAACGAACTGAAAACCCACACGAACACATGGTTATTATAATTAGTAAACAGTTTCGCACTTTTTACGTCACCTACTCTGTCCAGCTAGCAGCCTCACCACCGATGAGGAGAAATGACTGTTACCACGGGATTAATTTTCTATCTGTAAGTGATCGTGTTGTCTGTGCCTGGTAGTACCAGCTAGATGGGAAACAGCCTATGAATAGCCCAGCTAGCCTGCCATGGTAACAAACAACCAACCGCCCAAACAGCCCAGCTAGCCTGCCATGGTAACAAACAACCAACCGCCCAAGCAGCCCAGCTAGCCTGCCATGGTAACAAACAACCAACCGCCCAAGCAGCCCAGCTAGCCTGCCATGGTAACAAACAACCAACCGCCCAAGCAGCCCAGCTAGCCTGCCATGGTAACAAACAACCAACCGCCCAAGCAGCCCAGCTAGCCTGCCATGGTAACAAACAACCAACCGCCCAAACAGCCCAGCTAGCCTGCCATGGTAACAAACAACCAACCGCCCAAGCAGCCCAGCTAGCCTGCCATGGTAACAAACAACCAACCGCCCAAGCAGCCCAGCTAGCCTGCCATGGTAACAAACAGCCAACCGCCCAAACAGCCCAGCTAGCCTGCCATGGTAACAAACAACCAACCGCCCAAACAGCCCAGCTAGTCTGCCATGGTAACAAACAACCAACCGCCCAAACAGCCCAGCTAGCCTGCCATGGTAACAAACAACCAACCGCCCAAACGTGTATGTATTAGTTACAGGAGTATAAAACACTTTTTAATAGGTCACAGAAAACTTCCAGATGTCAAACCGGATGAATAGTCCATTTTTTGGGGGACGTGGAATAGAACAGGTTGGACCGTTCTGACCAATTAGAGGGCCTGTTGAGTTGAACGGGAGCCATCAGTACGATGGTCGCCAGGTAATTGAAAGGTTTTAACTCAGACTACATCCCAAATGGGCACACTATTCCCTATATAATGCACTACTGTTAACCACAGCCCTATATAGTGCACTACTGTTGACCAGAGCCCTATACCCTATATAGTGCACTACTGTTGACCAGAGCCCTATTCCCTATATAGTGCACTGTTACGCACGCCTCTATGAAGAGGGAACGCAACACCCTGCTACAACTAAACTCTCCGTGAAGTGAAAAAGGTATGGACTGTAGGTGCGAGTAAGGATGACAACAGGCAGAATGTGGTACCGTTTACAAGGACTTTATTCCTTTACACGGTAATATGGGGAAAAGGGGCTGGACGGAAACAAAGCAAAGAAAGTAAATCTCAAAGCCCCCCCCTCTCCTATCTTACCTGCCTACCCACTACTTACCTAATTTAGCACCACCTGGTGCCCTATCCAAAAAACAAGGGGTGGTCCGCCCAGGTCTTACCTAGTGTGCCTAGACAGCGAATATGCTACGGGTATATGTATGCCCGCGGGCCTCTTGCCTAAGCACTCCCTAGGTGCCTTCCCCTTCCCCCCTGGGAACAAATGAAATATTAAACAATTTTCGCAAACAAACTAAGAAACAAAGGATGTCAAATAAGCTCTATCTGAGCAACAAACTCACTAAACATACCAACTCTCAGCCCAGCAAAATCTCTCTAGCAAAATCTCTCTAGCAAAATCTCTCTAGCAAAATCTCTCTAGCAAAATCTCTCTAGCAAAATCTCTCTAGCAAAATCTCTCTAGCAAAATCTCTGCAATGACCTCCCAGCAAATCTCTCTCTCCTGAATAGAACACTGGCATTTATATAGCTTCAGATTGAATGGGCAATTGGAGACAGCTGTCTTGACGAGGGGGCGGGGTCAGCTCTCCAATTAGCCATGGAGTCGACCAATCAGCTGCTTGAGGGATTTCAGGAAGCCATTTCCTGAAATAAACACATGCAAACATACAAACTACAACACATAAACTGGGGAACGTAACATGCACTACTGTTAACCAGAGCCCTATTCCCTATATAATGCACTACTGTTGACCAGAGCCCTATTCCCTATATAATGCACTACTGTTGACCAGAGCCCTATTCAATATAAAATGCACTACTGTTGACCAGAGCCCTATTCCCTATATAATGCACTACTGTTAACCAGAGCCCTATTCCCTATATAGTACACTACTGTTGACCAGAGCCCTATTCCCTATATAATGCACTACTGTTGACCAGAGCCCTATTCCCTATATAATGCACTACTGTTGACCAGAGCCCTATTCCCTATATAATGCACTACTGTTAACCAGAGCCCTATTCCCTATATAGTACACTACTGTTGACCAGAGCCCTATTCTCTATATAGAACACTACTGTTGACCAGAGCCCTATTCCCTATATAATGCACTACTGTTGACCAGAGCCCTATTCCCTATATAATGCACTACTGTTAACCACAGCCCTATTCCCTATAAAGAACACTACTGTTGACCAGAGCCCTATTCCCTATATAATGCACTACTGTTGACCAGAGCCCTATTCTCTATATAGAACACTACTGTTGACCAGGGCCCTATTCCCTATGTAGTACACTACTGTTGACCAGAGCCCTATTCCCTATATAATGCACTACTGTTGACCAGAGCCCTATTCCCTATATAATGCACTACTGTTGACCAGAGCCCTATTCCCTATATAATGCACTACTGTTGACCAGAGCCCTATTCCCTATATAATGCACTACTGTTGACCAGAGCCCTATTCCCTATATAATGCACTACTGTTGACCAGAGCCCTATTCCCTATATAATGCACTACTGTTGACCAGAGCCCTATTCCCTATATAGTACACTACTGTTGACCAGAGCCCTATTCCCTATATAATGCACTACTGTTGACCAGAGCCCTATTCCCTATATAGAACACTACTGTTGACCAGAGCCCTATTCCCTATATAGTACACTACTGTTGACCAGAGCCCTATTCCCTATATAGTACACTACTGTTGATCAGAGCCCTATTCCCTATATAGTACACTACTGTTGACCAGAGCCCTATTCCCTATATAATGCACTACTGTTGACCAGAGCCCTATTCCCTATATAATGCACTACTGTTGACCAGAGCCCTATTCCCTATATAGTGCACTACTGTTGACCAGAGCCCTATTCCCTATATAATGCACTACTGTTGACCAGAGCCCTATTCCCTATATAATGCACTACTGTTAACCACAGCCCTATTCCCTATAAAGAACACTACTGTTGACCAGAGCCCTATTCCCTATAAAGAACACTACTGTTGACCAGAGCCCTATTCCCTATATAGTACACTACTGTTGACCAGAGCCCTATTCCCTATATAGAACACGACTGTTGACCAGAGCCCTATTCCCTATATAGAACACTACTGTTGAGCAGGGCTCTATTCCCTATATAGAACACTACTGTTGACCAGAACCCTATTCCCTATATAGTGCACTACTGTTGACCAGAGCCCTATTCCCTATATAGAACACTACTGTCCATTGGAGGAATGCAGGGAGTAGGTGCCCCTTTGGGACTCATTCACTGGCCTGGTGATTGTTCTGCCTCTATTGTTGAAACCTATTGGCAAAGGCAGGCATCTTGAGAACACAGAAGAACACAATGGGAAGAAATGGCCAATTTGGTTTTCATGAAGCTTGGAAGAGGAAGCTCATTGATGTCACTCAAGCTAACTGCCAAACTGTTTGGGAGGTTGGACTGACGTTAAAATGTGTTTAATCTTCAAGTGAGTTGACTGCCTGACTATGAAGTACTACGTCTTAGTATCTATTTCACTCAAACGTCAAGTGAAATAAAACTTAGAAGACAGAGTTTGAGTTCCAAACGAAGAATATTAATAATTTGAGTAACTTCTTCACTTCAAACCGGTAGATCCTGTCAATGACTCACCTCATGCCGTCCTACATTTGCAGCTGTGAAGACCAGCCAAGCCAAGCCAAATCCAACCGTAACCCAGTCCAGTCCAGCCCTCACCCAACCTCAGTCCAATGCTCACCCAACCCAACCCTAACCCAGCCCAACCTTAACCCAACCCTAAACCAGTCCAGCCTAGCCCTCACACAACCCCAGTTCTCACCCAACCTCAGTCCAATCCTCACCCAACCCAACCCTAACCCAGCCCAACCTTAACCCAACCGTAACCCAGTCCAGCCCAGCCCTCACCCACCCTCAGTCCAGTCCTCACCCAACCCAACCCTAACCCAACCCAACCCTAACCCAGCCCAACCCTAACCCTAACCCTAACCCTAACCCAGCCCAACCTTAACCCAACCCTAACCCAGTCCAGCCTTAACCCAACCCTAACCCACTCCAGCCCAGCCCTCACCCACCCTCAGTCCAGTCCTCACCCAACCCAACCCTAACCCAACCCAACCCTAACCCAGCCCAACCTTAACCCAACCCTAACCCAGTCCAGCCTTAACCCAACCCTAACCCACTCCAGCCCAGCCCTCACCCACCCTCAGTCCAGTCCTCACCCAACCCAACCCTAACCCAACCCAACCCTAACCCTAACCCAGCCCAACCTTAACCCAACCCTAACCCAGTCCAGCCTTAACCCAACCCAACCCTAACCCAACCCAACCCTAACCCTAACCCAGCCCAACCTTAACCCAACCCTAACCCAGCCCAGCCCTCACCCAACCTCAGTCCAGTTCTCACCCAACCTTAATCCAGCCCTAACCAAGTCCAGTCCAGCCCAGCCCAGCCCTCCGGTCCCAGTTCTCACCCAACCCAACCCAGTCCCAGTCCAACCTTAACCCAACCCAGCCCAGCCCAACCCTAACCATAACCCAGTCCTAAACCAGCCCAACCCTAACCCAGCTCAACTCTAACCAAGCCCAGCCCTAACACAACCGCAGCTCATCCCTAACCATGCTCAACCCTAAACCAGCCTAACCCCACGCACCCAGCCCAGTCCTAACTCAGCCTAACCCCACCAAACCCAGTCCTAACCCAGCCCAACCCTAACGATGCTCAACCCTAACCCAGCCTAACCCAGCCCATCCCTAACCATGCTCAACCCTAACCAGGCCTAACCCAACCCAACCCAGTCCTAACCCAGCCCAGCCCAACCCTAACCCAGCCCTAACCTAACCCAGCCCTAAACCAGCCCAACCCTAACCCTGTCCTAACCCAGCCTAAACCTAATCCAACCCAGTCCTAAACCAGCTCAACCCTAACCCAGCCTAACCCCACCCAACCCAGTCCTAAACCAGTCCAACCCTAACCCAGTCCTAACCCAGCCTAAACCTAATCAAACCTGGTCCTAAACCAGCCCAACCCTAACTCGGCCCTAACCTAACACAAACCAATCCTAACCCAGCGTAAACCTCATCCAACCCGGTCCTAAACGAGCCCAACACTAACCCTAACCCAGCCCTAACATAACACAACCCAACCCTAACCCAGCCCTAACCTAACACAACCCAATCCTAACCATTTACATTTACATTTACATCTAACCCAGCCTAAACCTAATCCAACCCAATCCTAACCCAGCCTAAACCTAATCCAATCCAACCCAGCCTAAACCTAATCCAACCCAGCCTAAACCTAATCCAACCCAGCCCAACCCAGTCTTAAACCAGTCCAACCCAACCCAGCTCTAACCCAACCCAACCCTAACCCAACCCTAACCCAGCCCTAACACTAACCAAGCCCTAACCCAGCCCAGCCCAGCAACAATCCACCGCTCACCCAACCCAACTCAACCCCAAACCCAAACCAGCCTAAATCTAACCCAGGCTCAAGCCCAGCCCTACCCTCACCAGGCCCTGCCTGACCCATCCATTCCATGATGACGATGCAATTTACAAAATGACAAGCTGGCTGTAACCCTGTCCCAAAGAATCCCCAGCCTGCGCCTGCTGCATTATTAATCAGATATTGATGCGGGCCTACTATACGCACGCCATCCCGCTCAGCTCGTCTCCGCTCACCATCCCAATGACATCCTTGTGTGCATCCCAAATGGCAGCCTCTTTGCTATACAGTGCACACCTTTTGAACAGAGCCCAGGACTTTGGGTGAAAGTAGTGCGCTACGTAGGGAATAGTGTGCCATTTGGAACACACATCCCTGTTGTCTCCAGCCCCTGAGCCTCCACAGGCAGACACACTCTACCAACCAACTACATCTCTGTCCATTTGCCTGTCCCGTACTCTATCTCTGTCCCATTTGTCTGTCCCATACTCTATCTCTGTTCCATTTGTCTGTCCCATACTCTATCTCTGTCCCATTTGTCTGTCCCATACTCTATCTCTGTTCCATTTGTCTGTCCCATACTCTATCTCTGTCCCATTTGTCTGTCCCATACTCTATCTCTGTCCAATTTGTCTGTCCCATACTCTACCTCTGTCCCATTCTCTACCTCTGTCCCATACTCTACCTCTGTCCCATACTCTACCTCTGTCCCATTCTCTACCTCTGTCCCATTCTCTATCTCTGTCCCATTTGTCTGTCCCATACTCTATCTCTGTCCCATTTGTCTGTCCCATACTCTATCTCTGTCCCATTTGTCTGTCCCATACTCTATCTCTGTCCCATTTGTCTGTCCCATACTCTACTTCTGTCCCATTCTCTACCTCTGTCCCATACTCTACCTCTGTCCCATTCTCTATCTCTGTCCCATTTGTCTGTCCCATTCTCTACCTCTGTCCCATTCTCTATCTCTGTCCCATTTGTCTGTCCCATTCTCTACCTCTGTCCCATTTGTCTGTCCCATACTCTATCTCTGTCCCATTTGTCTGTCCCATACTCTATCTCTGTCCCATTTGTCTGTCCCATACTCTACCTCTGTCCCATTCTCTACCTCTGTCCCATACTCTACCTCTGTCCCATACTCGACCTCTGTCCCATTCTCTACCTCTGTCCCATACTCTACCTCTGTCCCATTCTCTACCTCTGTCCCATACTCTACCTCTGTCCCATTCTCTACCTCTGTCCCATTCTCTATCTCTGTCCCATTTGTCTGTCCCATACTCTATCTCTGTCCCATTTGTCTGTCCCATACTCTACCTCTGTCCCATTCTCTACCTCTGTCCCATACTCTACCTCTGTCACATTCTCTACCTCTGTCCCATTCTCTACCTCTGTCCCATTCTCTACCTCTGTCCCATACTCTATCTCTGTCCCATACTCTACCTCTGTCCCATATATGTCAGAGGGAGATTCAGAGAAAAGAGGATTGAAATGTGTGCCTCTTTTTCCAACTACAAGAGATTCATTTGGAAGGAGACATGACCTTACAGCACAGAACTAGGCCTCTCTATCAGTCGTGGCTGGTGAGCTACTTCTCCATGACACCCTATTCCCTATATAGTGCACTACTATAGACCAGAGCCCTATTCCTTATATAGTGCACTA
Source organism: Oncorhynchus masou masou (assembly GCF_036934945.1). Taxonomy (NCBI): domain Eukaryota; kingdom Metazoa; phylum Chordata; class Actinopteri; order Salmoniformes; family Salmonidae; genus Oncorhynchus; species Oncorhynchus masou. The sequence goes on from NW_027004881.1 coordinate 61,600, forward strand.
CTATAGACCAGAGCGATATTCCCTATATAGTGCACTACTATAGACCAGAGCCCTGTGAGTCTCCCTATGTGCCCTGACTAGAGCCCTATGGGTCTTCTTATGGGTATTCCTATGGGCCCTGACTAGAGTCCTAAGGGTCTCCCTATGGGCCCTGACTAGAACGCTATGGGTCTCACTAGGGGCCCTGACTAGAACCCTATGGGTCTCACTATAGGCCCTGACTAGAGCCCTAAGGGTCTCCCTATGGGCCCTGACTAGAACCCTATGGGTCTCACTATGGGTTCTGACCGGAACCCTATGGGTCTCACTATGGGTTCTGACCAGAACCTTATGGTTTTCCCTATGGGTCTTGACCAGAACCCTATGGGTCTTGACCAGAACCCTATGGGTCTCCCTATGGATCCTGACCAGAACGCTATGGGTCCTGACCAGAACCCCATGGGTCTCACTATGGGTTCTGACCAGAACCCTATGTGTCTCACTATGGGTTCTGACCAGAACCCTATGGGTCTCACTATGGGTTCTGACCAGAACCCTATGGGTCTCACTATGGGTTCTGACCAGAACCCCATGGGTCTCACTATGGGTTCTGACCAGAACCCTATGGGTCTCACTATGGGTTCTGACCAGAACCCTATCGGCCCTGGTCAAAAGTAGTGAACTATGTAGGAAATAGGGTGCCTGGTAATGTTTTACACTGTGTGACAGTCGACTGTTTCCTCTGGCCAGACACCAACGTGTCATAATGACCACACATCACAGGTGTAACCTTCATAGGAAACTGATTGATGGTCTACATAGAAAACTGATGGAGGTTCTACATAGGAAACTGATGGACGGTCTTCAGAGGAAACTGATGGAGGTTCTACATAGGAAACTGATGGAGGGACTTCATAGGAAACTGATGGAGGGTATTCATAGGAAACTGATGGAGGTTCTACATAGGAAACTGATGGAGGGTCTTCATAGGAAACTGATGGAGGGTCTACATAGGACACTGATGGAGGTTCTACATAGGAAACTGATGGAGGGTCTTCAGAGGAAACTGATGGAGGTTCTACATAGGAAGCTGATGGGGGTTCTACATAGGAAACTGATTAATGGTCTACATAGAAAACTGATGGAGGGACTTCTTAGGAAACTGATGGAGGGTATTAATAGGAAACTGATGGAGGTTCTACATAGGAAACTGATGTAGGGTCTACATAGGAAACTGGTGGAGGGTCTTCATAGGAAACTGGTGGAGGGTCTTCATAGGAAACTGATGAAGTGTCTACATAGGAAACTGATGGAGGTTCTACATAGGAAACTGATGGAGGGTCTACATAGGAAACTGATGGAGGTTCTACATAGGAAACTGATGGAGGGTCTTCATAGGAAACTGATGGAGGGTCTACATAGGAAACTGATGGAGGGTCTACATAGGAAACTGATGGAGGTTCTACATAGGAAACTGATGGAGGGACTTCATAGGAAACTGATGGAGGGTCTACATAGGAAACTGATGGAGGGACTTCATAGGAAACTGATGGAGGGACTTCATAGGAAACTGATGGAGGGACTTCATAGGAAACTGATGGAGGGACTTCATAGGAAACTGATGGAGGGTCTACATAGGAAACTGATGGAGGGTCTACATAGGAAACTGATGGAGGGTCTACATAGGAAACTGATGGAGGGTCTACATAGGAAACTGATGGAGGGACTTCATAGGAAACTGATGGAGGGTCTACATAGGAAACTGATGGAGGGTCTACATAGGAAACTGATTAATGGTCTACATAGAAAACTGAAGGATGGTTCTGAACCTCATACGTGAATTAGTGACATAATTATGATTTCTTCTTTCCTTTCCTCTTCTGGCATTGATATGAAACTCCAAAGTCATTCAGAGAGGGTTTGCTTTCTATAATTTAATTTATAAAAACTTGAAACTTTACAAAAAATTGTCAAATTTTGCGATGCACATAAAACCTGCAATGCAAAATCAGCTGAGCAAACTAACGTCACTCAGTCATGCCCTTCCTCCATAGACAGTAAGAGAAACAGACATAAAGACAGACAGCCCTCTAGCGCCTGTCCATATCTCCACCATCATTCCTGGCAGCCACACACATACCACTTAATAAATTGCACCTTTTCACAAAAGGAAAAGGTGATGAATTTAAAAATGTTTAGCCTCGTGAATAATAGATTACCAGTCTCTCTCTTGGCCCCGGCACAGCCTCAGTCTACAGCTCATTAATAATTAAATGTAATCTCATTACGGGCAGTTTTCATTATGGGATAATTTAATTAAATGAAGAGAACCAAGGACCTGGGAGCGAGAGGGAGGATGGGGCCCACTGGGGCCCCGTGAAGAGGCCTCTTAATGGGCCCAGGACAGGAGAGAAGCCTGGTAATGCACAGCACTCCATACATTATTTAATGGCTCCCTGGCTCTAAGGAAGGACCCATCGATAATAACTTGTCATCTCATCAATGTGTTGAAAGCATTCCTGCAGAGCAGAATGATCCAAAAATCTCTAATAGAAAAACAGAAAATATGTATCATTCTGTGATGTGGCGATGGGGAGCTCTGCTTGGACTGTAGTTGGATCTGCTTGGACTGTAGTTGGATCTGCTTGGACTGTTGTTAGCTCTGCTTGGACTGTAGTTGGATCTGCTTGGACTGTAGTTGGCTCTGCTTGGACTGTAGTTGGATCTGCTTGGACTGTAGTTGGCTCTGCTTGGACTGTAGTTGGCTCTGCTTGGACTGTAGTTGGCTCTGCTTGGACTGTAGTTGGCTCTGCTTGGACTGTAGTTGGCTCTGCTTGGACTGTAGTTGGCTCTGCTTGGACTGTAGTTGGCTCTGCTTGGACTGTTGTTGGCTCTGCTTGGACTGTTGTTAGCTCTGCTTGGACTGTAGTTTGCTTTGCTTGGACTGTAGTTAGCTCTGCTTGGACTGTAGTTGGATCTGCTTGGACTGTAGTTGGCTCTGCTTGGACTGTAGTTGGATCTGCTTGGACTGTAGTTGGATCTGCTTGACTGTAGTTGGCTCTGCTTGGACTGTAGTTGGATCTGCTTGGACTGTAGTTGGCTCTGCTTGACTGTAGTTGGCTCTGCTTGGACTGTAGTTGGCTCTGCTTGGACTGTAGTTGGCTCTGCTTGGACTGTAGTTGGATCTGCTTGGACTGTAGTTGGCTCTGCTTGGACTGTAGTTGGATCTGCTTGGACTGTAGTTGGCTCTGCTTGGACTGTAGTTGGCTCTGCTTGGACTGTAGTTGGATCTGCTTGGACTGTAGTTGGCTCTGCTTGGACTGTAGTTGGCTCTGCTTGGACTGTAGTTGGATCTGCTTGGACTGTAGTTGGCTCTGCTTGGACTGTAGTTGGCTCTGCTTGGACTGTAGTTGGATCTGCTTGGACTGTAGTTGGCTCTGCTTGGACTGTAGTTGGCTCTGCTTGGACCATAGTTGGATCTGCTTGGACTGTTGTTAGCTCTGCTTGGACTGTAGTTGGCTCTGCTTGGACTGTAGTTGGATCTGCTTGGACTGTAGTTGGCTCTGCTTGGACTGTAGTTGGATCTGCTTGGACTGTAGTTGGATCTGCTTGGACTGTAGTTGGCTCTGCTTGGACTGTAGTTGGCTCTGCTTGGACTGTAGTTGGCTCTGCTTGGACTGTAGTTGGCTCTGCTTGGACTGTAGTTGGCTCTGCTTGGACTGTAGTTGGCTCTGCTTGGACTGTTGTTGGCTCTGCTTGGACTGTTGTTAGCTCTGCTTGGACTGTAGTTTGCTTTGCTTGGACTGTAGTTAGCTCTGCTTGGACTGTAGTTGGATCTGCTTGGACTGTAGTTGGCTCTGCTTGGACTGTAGTTGGATCTGCTTGGACTGTAGTTGGATCTGCTTGGACTGTAGTTGGCTCTGCTTGGACTGTAGTTGGATCTGCTTGGACTGTAGTTGGCTCTGCTTGGACTGTAGTTGGCTCTGCTTGGACTGTAGTTGGCTCTGCTTGGACTGTAGTTGGCTCTGCTTGGACTGTAGTTGGATCTGCTTGGACTGTAGTTGGCTCTGCTTGGACTGTAGTTGGATCTGCTTGGACTGTAGTTGGCTCTGCTTGGACTGTAGTTGGCTCTGCTTGGACTGTAGTTGGATCTGCTTGGACTGTAGTTGGCTCTGCTTGGACTGTAGTTGGCTCTGCTTGGACTGTAGTTGGATCTGCTTGGACTGTAGTTGGCTCTGCTTGGACTGTAGTTGGCTCTGCTTGGACTGTAGTTGGATCTGCTTGGACTGTAGTTGGCTCTGCTTGGACTGTAGTTGGCTCTGCTTGGACCATAGTTGGATCTGCTTGGACTGTTGTTAGCTCTGCTTGGACTGTAGTTGGCTCTGCTTGGACTGTAGTTGGATCTGCTTGGACTGTAGTTGGCTCTGCTTGGACTGTAGTTGGATCTGCTTGGACTGTAGTTGGATCTGCTTGGACTGTAGTTGGCTCTGCTTGGACTGTAGTTGGCTCTGCTTGGACTGTAGTTGGATCTGCTTGGACTGTAGTTGGCTCTGCTTGGACTGTAGTTGGATCTGCTTGGACTGTAGTTGGCTCTGCTTGGACTGTAGTTGGCTCTGCTTGGACTGTAGTTGGCTCTGCTTGGACTGTAGTTGGCTCTGCTTGGACTGTAGTTGGCTCTGCTTGGACTGTAGTTGGCTCTGCTTGGACTGTTGTTAGCTCTGCTTGGACTGTAGTTTGCTTTGCTTGGACTGTAGTTAGCTCTGCTTGGACTGTAGTTGGCTCTGCTTGGACTGTAGTTAACTCTGCTAGTTGGCTCTGCTTGGACTGTAGTTGGCTCTGCTTGGACTGTAGTTGGCTCTGCTTGGACTGTAGTTGGCTCTGCATGGACTGTAGTTGGCTCTGCTTGGACTGTAGTTGGCTCTGCTTGGACTGTAGTTGGCTCTGCTTGGACTGTTGTTAGCTCTGCTTGGACTGTAGTTTGCTTTGCTTGGACTGTAGTTAGCTCTGCTTGGACTGTAGTTGGCTCTGCTTGGACTGTAGTTAACTCTGCTAGTTGGCTCTGCTTGGACTGTAGTTGGCTCTGCTTGGACTGTAGTTGGCTCTGCTTGGACTGTAGTTGGCTCTGCTTGGACTGTAGTTAACTCTGCTAGTTGGCTCTGCTTGGACTGTTGTTAGCTCTGCTTGGACTGTAGTTGGCTCTGCTTGGACTGTTGTTAGCTCTGCTTGGACTGTAGTTTGCTCTGCTTGTACTGTAGTTAGCTCTGCTTGGACTGTAGTTGGCTCTGCTTGGACTGTAGTTAACTCTGCTAGTTGGCTCTGCTTGGACTGTAGTTGGCTCTGCTTGGACTGTAGTTGGCTCTGCTTGGACTGTAGTTCGCTCTGCTTGGACTGTAGTTAGCTCTGCTTGGACTGTAGTTGGCTCTGCTTGGACTGTAGTTAGCTCGGCTAGTTGGCTCTGCTTGGATTGTAGTTGGCTCTGCTTGGACTGTAGTTGGCTCTGGTAGTTGGCTCTGCTTGGACTGTAGTTGGCCCTGTTTGGACTGTAGTTGGCCCTGTTTGGACTGTAGTTGGCTCTGCTTGGACTGTAGTTGGCTCTGCTTGGACTGTAGTTGGATCTTCTTGGACTGTCGTTAGCTCTGCTAGTTGGCTCTGCTTGGACTGTATTTAGCTCTGCTTGGACTGTAGTTAGCTCTGCTTGGACTGTAGTTGGCTCTGCTTGGACTGTAGTTGGCTCTGCTTGGACTGTTGTTAACTCTGATTGGACTGTAGTTGGCTCTGCTTGGACTGTAGTTGGCTCTGCTTGACTGTAGTTAACTCTGCTAGTTGGCTCTGCTTGGACTGTAGTTGGCTCTGCTTGGACTGTAGTTGGCTCTGCTTGGACTGTAGTTGGCTCTGCTTGGACTGTAGTTGGCTCTGCTTGGACTGTAGTTAACTCTGCTTGTTGACACTTCTTGGACTGCAGTTAGCTCTGCTAGTTGGCTCTGCTTGGACTGCAGTTGGCTCTGCTTGGACTGTAGTTGGCTCTGCTTGGACTGTAGTTTGCTCTGCTTGGACTGTAGTTGGTTCTGCTTGGACTGTAGTTGGCTCTGCTTGGACTGTAGTTCGCTCTGCTTGGACTGTTGTTAGCTCTGCTTGGACTGTAGTTGGCTCTACTTGGACTGTAGTTAGCTCGGCTAGTTGGCTCTGCTTGGATTGTAGTTGGCTCTGCTTGGACTGTAGTTGGCCCTGTTTGGACTGTAGTTGGCCCTGTTTGGACTGTAGTTGTCTCTGCTTGGACTGTAGTTGGCTCTGCTTGGACTGTAGTTGGCTCTGCTTGGACTGTAGTTGGCTCTTCTTGGACTGTTGTTAGCTCTGCTTGGACTGTAGTTGGCTCTGCTTGGACTGAAGTTGGCTCTGCTTGTTCTGTAGTTGGCTCTGCTTGGACTGTAGTTTGCTCTGCTTGGACTGTAGTTAGCTCTGCTTGGACTGTAGTTGGCTCTGCTTGGACTGTAGTTGGCTCTGCTTGTTCTGTAGTTGGCTCTGCTTGGACTGTAGTTGGCTCTGCTTGGAATGGAGTTGGCTCTGCTTGGACTGTAGTTGGCTCTTCTTGGACTGTTGTTAGCTCTGCTTGGACTGTAGTTGGCTCTGCTTGGACTGAAGTTGGCTCTGCTTGTTCTGTAGTTGGCTCTGCTTGGACTGTAGTTTGCTCTGCTTGGACTGTTGTTAGCTCTGTTTGGACTGTAGTTGGCTCTGCTTGGACTGTAGTTGGCTCTGCTTGTTCTGTAGTTGGCTCTGCTTGGACTGTAGTTTGCTCTGCTTGGACTGTAGTTGGCTCTGCTTGGACTGTAGTTGGCTCTGTTTGGACTGTAGTTGGCTCTGCTTGGAATGTAGTTGGCTCTGCTTGGACTGTAGTTTGCTCTGCTTGGACTGTAGTTGGCTCTGCTTGGACTGTAGTTGGCTCTGCTTGGACTGTAGTTGGCTCTGCTTGGAATGTAGTTGGCTCTGCTTGGACTGTAGTTGGCCCTGCTAGTTGGCTCTGATTGGACTGTAGTTGGCCCTGTTTGGACTTTAGTTGGCCCTGCTAGTTGGCCCTGCCAGTTGGCCCTGCTAGTTGGCTCTGCTAGGCTCTTTGAAATGAAACACTTGGTAGTTAGCATCACTTGATGGATGAGGCTTCCTGCTGATTGATACGGTGTGAGGGAGGGAATCACAGTCCCAAATGGCACCCTATTCCCTGAGCCCATAGGCTCATGTTAAAAGTAGTGCACTATATAGGGGATAGGGTGCCATTTTAGGATGCAGCCAATGAACGTACAGTTAGGTCAAACACCTCAGCGGAAACGGTGAAGGGTACGAGGCATATATCTGATACGAACACATACATTGATACCACAGTCTGATGGGAGCCATTAGATAGGGAGGGAGATGGTGGGCAGAAAGGGGGGGCAGAGAGGGTGGGGGGAGGGAGATGGTGGGAAGAGAGGGTGGGGGGAAGGAGATGGTGGGAAGAGAGAGGGTGGGCATGGAGAGGTTGGGGAGAGAGAGGGTGGGGGAGAGAGAGGGTGGGGTGGTAGGGAGATCATATTCAAAATAAAATCTAACTTTATTTGTCACATGAATACAACAAGTCTAGACCTCAACGTGAAATGCTTACAGACCTTAACTCTTCTTGAACTGCACTGTTGGTTTAGAACATCTCTAACAAATAAACTAAAGTTTTTTTATTTATTTATTATTAATTAAGTAACACAATACAATAACTATAACGAGGCTATAGACAGGGGGTACCGGTACCGAGTCAATGTGTGGGGGTACTGCTTTGTCTAAGTAATTTATACATATAGGTAGGGGTAAAGTGACTATGCATAGATAATAAACAGTGAGTAGCAGCACTGTACAAAACAAATGGGGGGAAAACGACTTTAGTTTATTTGTCAATGTAAACAGTCCGGAGGTCATTTGATTAATTGTTCATCTGTCTTTTAGCTTGAGGGTAGAAGATGTTAAGGAGCCTTTTGGTCCTAGACTTGGCGCTCCGGGACCGGAGTCTCTGATGATTTTATGGGCTTTCCTCTGACACCGTCTATTATAGAGGTCCTAGAAGACAGGAAGCTTGGCCTCAGTGATGTACCGGGCCATACGCACTACCCTCTGTTGCGCCTTACGGTCAGATGCCGAGCAGTTGCCATACCAGATGGTGATGCAACCGGTAAGGATGCTCTCGATGGTGCAGCTATATAACTTTTTGAGGACCATTGCCAAATCTTTTCAGTCTCCTGAGGGTAAAAATGTTTTACTGTGCCCTCTTCATGACTGTCTTGGTGTGTTTGTACCACGATAGCTAGCTGATGATGTGGATACCAAGGAACTTGAAACTCTCAACCCGCTCTACTACAGCCCCGTTGATTAATGTGGGCCTGTTCAGCCCACCTTTTCCTCTAGTCCATGATCAGCTGCTTTGTCTTGCTCATGTTGAGGTAGAGGTTGTTGTCCTGGCACCACACTGCAGTCCCTGGTTCAAATCCAGGCTGTGGTAGGCTTGATCACAGACAACGATGAGACAGCCTGTGGAGGAGGTCAGAGACCTGGCAGTGTGGACCTCCTCCACAGGCTGTCTCATCGTTGTGATGTAGTGATGACTGTAGTGATGATTCTTGCACTGAGATGCAGTGGCTTAGACCACTGCACCACTTGTGAGCCCTAAAGCTTAGTGGTGAGCTTCGTGGGCACTATGATGTTGAACGCTGAGCTGTAGTCAATGAACAGCATTCTCACATAGGTGTTCCTTTTGTCCAGGTGGGAAAGAGCAGTGTGGGAGTGCAATAGAGATTGCCTCATCTGTAGATCTGTTGAGGCGTTATGCAAATTGGACTGGGTCTAGGATATGCGGGAGGATGCTGTTGATGTGAGCCATGACCAGCCTTTCAAAGCACTTCACGGCTACAGTACCTTCGCTACGCAGCGGTTATGACGTGAGTTCTACGGGACGGTAATCATTCAGGCAGGTTACCTTCACTTCCTTGGGCACAGGGACTATGGTGGTCTGCTTGAAACATGTTGGTATTGCAGACCCGATCAGGGAGAGGTTGAAAATGTCAGTGAAGACACTTGCCAGTTGGTCAGCACATGCTCAGAGTACACGTCCTGGTAATCCGTCTGGCCCTGTGGCCTTGTGAATGTTGTCCTGTTTAAAGGTCTTGCTCACATCGACTACCGAGAGCGTTATCACACTGTCGTCCAGAACAGCTTGTGCTCTCATGCATGCTTCAGTGTTGCTTGCCTCGGCGAGCATAAAAGGCATTTAGCTCGTCTGGTAGGCTCACGTCACTGGGCAGCTCATGGCTGGGTTTCCCTTTGTAGTCTGTAATAGTTTTCAAGCCCTGCCACATCTGACGAGCATCAGAGCTGGTGTAGTAGGATTCAATCTTAGCCCTGTATTGCCGCTTTGCCTGTTCAGTGCTTCATCTGAGGGCATAGTGAGATCTATTCTAAGAGTCCGGATTAGTGTCACACTCCTTGAAAGCGGCAGCTCTAGCCTTTAGCTCGGTTGTGGGAAGAGAGGATGGGGGGAGAGAGGGTGGGGAGAAGGAGATGGTGGGAAGAGAGGGTGGGGGGAGAGGGAGTTGGGGGAATAAGAGAGGGCAGGGGTGAGAGGGTGGGAGGGAGATGGTGGGAAGAGATGTGGGGGGAGGGGTATCGGGAGAGGGTAGTGGGATGGGGAGAGGTAGTTGGGGAGGAAGAGTTGGGAGTGAGGCTGAGGGGGAAGAGGAGAGAAAGAGATAGTGGGTGAGGCTGAGGGGGAAGAGGAGAGAAAGAGATAGGGGTGAAGCTGAGGGGGGAGAAAGAGATAGGGGGTGAGGTTGAGGGGGAGAAAGAGATAGGGGGTGAGGTTGAGGGGGAGAAAGAGATAGGGGTGAGGCTGAGGGGTTTGTCTTGTCTCCAGGAGCACTTAAAGCACTCTAATTATGCCGCCACCACACACACACACACACACACACACACACACACACACAGACACACACACACACACACACACACACACACACACACACACGCTAGCTCGCTGCAAGACAGACGAGAGAGTAACTTTTGCGCCACACTAGTATTGGGTTCTTAGTTATTCACCAAAATAAATAAATAGCATCACCAAAGTTTCAGAGACAAATTTAGTTACAACATGTACCGTGTGTGTCTGAAGGGCGGATGGGATTTAGTAGGGGGGTTGGGAGGAGGGGTAGGGGGGTTGGGAGGAGTGGTAGGGGGGTTAGGAGGAGTGGTAGGGGGGTTGGGAGGAGTGGCAGGGGGTTTGGGAGGAGTGGTAGGGGGTTGGGAGGAGTGGTAGGGGGGTTGGGAGGAGTGGTAGGGGGATTGGGAGGAGTGGTAGGGGGATTGGGAGGAGTGGTAGGGGGGTTGGGAGGAGTGGTAGGGGGGTTGGGAGGAGTGGTAGGGGGATTTGGGAGGAGTGGTAGGGGGTTGGGAGGAGTGGTAGGGGGTTGGGAGGAGTGGTAGGGGGATTGGGAGGAGTGGTAGGGGGTTGGGAGGAGTGGTAGGGGGGTTGGGAGGAGTGGTAGGGGGATTGGGAGGAGTGGTAGGGGGTTGGGAGGAGTGGTAGGGGGTTGGGAGGAGTGGTAGGGGGGTTGGGAGGAGTGGTAGGGGGATTGGGAGGAGTGGTAGGGGGGTTGGGAGAGAGTGGTAGGGGGGTTGGGAGGAGTGGTAGGGGGATTGGGAGGAGTGGTAGGGGGGTTGGGAGGAGTGGAGGGGGGGTGGGAGGAGTGGTAGGGGGGATTGGGAGGAGTGGTAGGGGGGTTGGGAGGAGTGGTAGGGGGGTTGGGAGGAGTGGTAGGGGGGTTGGGAGGAGGGGTAGGGGGGTTGGGAGGAGTGGTAGGGGGTTGGGAGGAGTGGTAGGGGGGTAGGGAGGAGTGGTAGGGGGATTGGGAGGAGTGGTAGGGGGTTGGGAGGAGTGGTAGGAGGGTTGGGAGGAGTGGTAGGGGGATTGGGAGGAGTGGTAGGGAGTTGGGATGAGTGGTAGAAGGGTTGGGATGAGTGGTAGGGGGGTTGGGAGGAGTGGTAGGGGGGTTGGGAGGAGTGGTAGGGGGGTTGAGGGTTTGAGAGGAGTGGTAAGGGGGGTTGGGGGGTTGGGAGGAGTGGCAGGGGGACGGGAGGAGTGGTAGGGGGATCGGGAGGAGTGGTAGGGGTGGGAGGAGTGGTAGGGGGGTTGGGAGGAGTTGTAGGGGGTTGGGAGGAGGGGGTTGAGGGTTTGAGAGGAGTGGTAAGGGGGTTGGGAGGAGTGGTAGGGGGTTGGGGGTTGGGAGGAGTGGTAGGGGGGTTGGGAGGATTGTTAGGGTGGTCGGAAGGAGTGGTAGGGGGTCGGGAGGAGTGGTAGGGTGGTCGGGAGGATGGGTAGGGGGGTTGGGGGAGGGGTAGTGGGGTTGGGAGGAGTGGTAGGGGGTCGGGAGGAGTGGTAGGGTGGTCGGGAGGAGTGGTAGTGGGGTTGGGAGGAGGGGTAGGGGGGTTGGGAGGAGTGGTAGGGGGGTCGGGAGGAGTGGTAGGGGGGTCGGGAGGAGTGGTAGGGGGGTTGGGAGTAGTGGTAGGGGGGTTGGGAGGAGGGGTAGGGGGGTTGGGAGGAGTGGTATGGGGATTGGGAGGAGTGGCAGGGGGGTTGGGAGGAGTGGTAGGGGGGTTGGGAGGAGTGGTAGGGGGGTTGGGAGGAGTGGTAGGGGGTTTGGAAGGAGTGGTAGGGGGGTCGGGAGGAGTGGTATGGGGGTCGTGGAGGAGTGGTAGGGGGGTTGGGAGGAGTGGTAGGGGGGTTGGGAGGAGTGGTAGGGGGGTTGGGAGGAGGAGTAGGAGGGTTGGGAGGAGGGGTAGGGGGGTTGGGAGGAGTGGTAGGGGGTTGGGAGGAGTGGTAGGGGGGTTGAGAGGAGTGGTATGGGGATTGGGAGGAGTGGCAGGGGGTTGGGAGGAGGGGGCAGGAGGATTGGGAGGAGGGGTAGGGGGGTTGGGAGGAGTGGTAGGGGGGTTGGGAGGAGTGGTAGGGGGGGGTTGGGAGGAGTGGTAGGGGGGTTGGGAGGAGGGGTAGGGGGGTTGGGAGGAGGGGGGGGGATTGGGAGGAGGGGTAGGGGGGTTGGGAGTAGTGGTAGGGGGTTGGGAGGAGTGGTAGGGGGGTTGGGAGGAGTGGTAGGGGGTTGGGAGGAGTGGTATGGGGATTGGGAGGAGTGGCAGGGGGTTGGGAGGAGGGTAGGAGGATTGGGAGGAGGGGTAGGGGGGTTGGGAGGAGTGGTAGGGGGGTTGGGAGGTGTGGTAGGGGGGTTGGGAGGAGTGGTAGGGGGGTTGGGAGGAGGGGTAGGGGGGTTGGGAGGAGGGGTAGGGGGGATTGGGAGGGGGGAGGGGGGTTGGGAGGAGTGGTAGGGGGGTTGGGAGGGAGTGGTAGGGGGGGTTGGGAGGAGTGGTAGGGGGGTTGGGAGGAGGGGTAGGGGGGTTGGGAGGAGTGGTATGGGGATTGGGAGGAGTGGTAGGGGGGTTGGGAGGAGTGGTAGGGGGGTTGGGAGGAGGGGTAGGGGGGTTGGGAGGGTGGTAGGGGGTCGGGAGGAGGGGTCTGGGGTTCGGCAGGAGTGGTAGGGGGGTCGGGAGGAGTGGCAGGGGGTTGGGAGGAGTGGTAGGGGGGTTGGGAGTAGTGGTAGGGGGGTTGGGAGGAGTGGTATGGGGATTGGGAGGAGTGGCAGGGGGTTGGGGGTTTGAGAGGAGTGGTAGGGGGGTTGGGGGTTGGGAGGAGTGGTAGGGGGGTTGGGAGGATTGTTAGGGTGGTCGGGAGGAGTGGTAGGGGGTCGGGAGGAGTGGTAGGGTGGGGAGGATGGGTAGGGGGTTGGGAGGAGGGGTAGGGGGGTTGGGAGGAGTGGTAGGGGGTCGGGAGGAGTGGTAGGGTGGTCGGGAGGAGTGGTAGTGGGGTTGGGAGGAGGGGTAGGGGGGTTGGGAGGAGTGGTAGGGGTCGGGAGGAGTGGTAGGGGGGTCGGGAGGAGTGGTAGGGGGGTCGGGAGGAGTGGCAGGGGGGACTGGAGGAGTGGTAGGGGGATCGGGAGGAGTGGTAGGGGGGTGGGAGGAGTGGTAGGGGGGTTGGGAGGAGTTGTAGGGGGGTTGGGAGGAGTGGTAGGGGGGTTGGGAGGAGTGGTAGGGGGGTTGGGAGGAGGGGTAGTGGGGTTGGGAGGAGTGGTAGGGGGTTTTTCGAAGGAGTAGTAGGGGGGTCGGGAGGAGTGGTAGCGGGGTTGTGAGGGTGGTAGGGGGGTCGGGAGGAGGGGTAGGGGGTCGGCAGGAGTGGTATGGGGATTGGGAGGAGTGGTAGGGGGTTGGGAGGAGTGGTAGGGGGTTGGGAGGAGTGGTAGGGGGGTTGGGAGGAGTGGTAGGGGGTCGGGGGAGGGGTCTGGGGTTTGGCAGGAGTGGTAGGGGGGTCGGGAGGAGTGGTAGGGGGGTTGGGAGGAGTGGTAGGGGGGTTGGGAGGAGTGGTAGGGGTGTTGGGAGGAGTGGTAGGGGGGGTTGGGAGGAGGGGTAGGGGGATTGGGAGGAGGGGTAGGGGGGTTGGGAGTAGTGGTAGGGGGGTTGGGAGGAGTGGTAGGGGGGTTGGGAGGAGTGGTAGGGGGTTGGGAGGAGTGGTATGGGGATTGGGAGGAGTGGGGGGGTTGGGAGGAGGGGAGGGGGGTTGGGAGGAGTGGTAGGGGGGTTGGGAGGAGTGGTAGGGGGGTTGGGAGGGTGGTAGGGGGGTTGGGAGGAGTGGTAGGGGGGTTGGGAGGAGTGGTATGGGGATTGGGAGGAGTGGCAGGGGGTTGGGAGGAGGGGTAGGAGGATTGGGAGGAGGGGTAGGGGGTTGGGAGGAGTGGTAGGGGGGTTGGGAGGAGTGGTAGGGGGGTTGGGAGGAGTGGTAGGGGGGTTGGGAGGAGGAGTAGGGGGGTTGGGAGGAGGGGTAGGGGGATTGGGAGGAGTGGTAGGGGGGTTGGGAGGAGTGGTAGGGGGGTTGGGAGGAGTGGTAGGGGGGTTGGGAGGAGTGGTAGGGGGTTGGGAGGAGTGGTAGGGGGGTTGGGAGGAGGGGTAGGGGGGTTGGGAGGAGTGGTATGGGGATTGGGAGGAGTGGTAGGGGGTTGGGAGGAGTGGTAGGGGGGTTGGGAGGAGGGGTAGGGGGGTTGGGAGGAGTGGTAGGGGGGTCGGGAGGAGGGGTCTGGGGTTGGCAGGAGTGGTAGGGGGTCGGGAGGAGTGGCAGGGGGGTTGGGAGGAGTGGTAGGGGGGTTGGGAGTAGTGGTAGGGGGGTTGGGAGGAGTGGTATGGGGATTGGGAGGAGTGGCAGGGGGTTGGGGGTTTGAGAGGAGTGGTAAGGGGGTTGGGAGGAGTGGTAGGGGGTTGGGGGTTGGGAGGAGTGGTAGGGGGTTGGGAGGATTGTTAGGGTGGTCGGGATGAGTGGTAGGGGGGTCGGGAGGAGTGGTAGGGTGGTCGGGAGGATGGGTAGGGGGGTTGGGAGGAGGGGTAGGGGGGTTGGGAGGAGTGGTAGGGGGGTCGGGAGGAGTGGTAGGGTGGTCGGGAGGAGTGGTAGTGGGGTTGGGAGGAGGGGTAGGGGGTTGGGAGGAGTGGTAGGGGGTTATGGAGGAGTGGTAGGGGGTCGGGAGGAGTGGTAGGTGGGTCGGGAGGAGTGGCAGGGGGACTGGAGGAGTGGGGGGATCGGGAGGAGTGGTAGGGGGTGGGAGGAGTGGTAGGGGGGTTGGGAGGAGTTGTAGGGGGGTTGGGAGGAGGGGTAGTGGGGTTGGGAGGAGTGGTAGGGGGGTTGGGAGGAGTGGTAGGGGGTTCGGAGGAGTGGTAGGGGGTTGGGAGGAGTGGTAGGGGGGTTGGGAGGAGTGGTAGGGGGGTTGGGAGGAGGGGTAGTGGGGTTGGGAGGAGTGGTAGGGGGTTTCGAAGGAGTAGTAGGGGGTCGGGAGGAGTGGTAGCGGGGTTGTGAGGAGTGGTAGGGGGGTTGGGAGGAGTGGTAGGGGGTTGGGAGGAGTGGTAGGGGGGTTGGGAGGAGTGGTAGGGGGGGGTCGGGAGGAGGGGTAGGGGGGTCGGCAGGAGTGGTATGGGGATTGGGAGGAGTGGTAGGGGGGTTGGGAGGAGTGGTAGGGGGTTGGGAGGAGTGGTAGGGGGGTCGGGAGGAGGGGTAGGGGGTCGGCAGGAGTGGTATGGGGATTGGGAGGAGTGGTAGGGGGGTTGGGAGGAGTGGTAGGGGGGTTGGGGGAGTGGTAGGGGGTCGGGAGGAGGGGTCTGGGGTTCGGCAGGAGTGGTAGGGGGGTCGGGAGGAGTGGCAGGGGGTTGGGAGGAGTGGTAGGGGGGTTGGGAGGAGTGGTATGGGGATTGGGAGGAGTGGCAGGGGGGTTGGGAGGAGTGGTAGGGGGGTTGGGAGGAGTGGTAGGGGGGTTGGGAGGAGTGGTAGGGGTGTTGGGAGGAGTGGTAGGGGGGTTGGGAGGAGGGGTAGGGGGATTGGGAGGAGGGGTAGGGGGTTGGGAGTAGTGGTAGGGGGGTTGGGAGGAGTGGTAGGGGGGTTGGGAGGAGTGGTAGGGGGTTGGGAGGAGTGGTATGGGGATTGGGAGGAGGTGTAGGGGGTTGGGAGGAGTGGTAGGGGGGTTTGGAAGGAGTGGTAGGGGGTCGGGAGGAGTGGTATGGGGGTCGTGAGGAGTGGTAGGGGTTGGGAGGAGTGGTAGGGGGTTGGGAGGAGTGGTAGTGGGGTGGGAGGAGTGGTAGGGGGTTGGTAGGAGGAGTAGGAGGGTTGGGAGGAGGGGTAGGGGTTTGGGAGGAGTGGTAGGGGGGTTGGGAGGAGTGGTAGGGGGGTTGAGAGGAGTGGTATGGTGGATTGGGAGGAGTGGCAGGGGGTTGGGAGGAGGGGTAGGGGGGTTGGGAGGAGTGGTAGGGGGGTTGGGAGGAGGGGGTAGGGGGGTTGGGAGGAGGGGTAGGGGGGTTGGGAGGAGTGGTATGGGGGTTGGGAGGAGTGGTAGGGGGTTGGGAGGAGTGGTAGGGGTGTTGGGAGGAGTGGTAGGGGGGTTGGGAGGAGTGGTAGGGGGGTTGAGAGGAGTGGTATGGGGATTGGGAGGAGTGGCAGGGGGGTTGGGGGTTTGAGAGGAGTGGTAAGGGGGTTGGGAGGAGTGGTAGGGGGGTTGGGGGTTGGGAGGAGTGGTAGGGGGGTTGGGAGGATTGTTAGGGTGGTCGGGAGGAGTGGTAGGGGGTCGGGAGGAGTGGTAGGGTGGTCGGGAGGATGGGTAGGGGGGTTGGGAGGAGGGGTAGGGGGGTTGGGAGGAGTGGTAAGGGGGTCGGGAGGAGTGGTAGGGTGGTCGGGAGGAGTGGTAGTGGGGTTGGGAGGAGGGGTAGGGGGGTTGGGAGGACTGGTAGGGGGTTATGGAGGAGTGGTAGGGGGGTCGGGAGGAGTGGTAGGTGGGTCGGGAGGAGTGGCAGGGGGACTGGAGGAGTGGTAGGGGGGATCGGGAGGAGTGGTAGGGGGTGGGAGGAGTGGTAGGGGGTTGGGAGGAGTTGTAGGGGGGTTGGGAGTAGGGGGTAGTGGGGTTGGGAGGAGTGGTAGGGGGTTGGGAGGAGTGGTAGGGGGGTTCGGTGGAGTGGTAGGGGGTTGGGAGGAGTGGTAGGGGGGTTGGGAGGAGTGGTAGGGGGGTTGGGAGGAGGGGTAGTGGGGTTGGGAGGAGTGGTAGGGGTTTCGAAGGAGTAGTAGGGGGGTCGGGAGGAGTGGTAGCGGGGTTGTGAGGAGTGGTAGGGGGGTTGGGAGGAGTGGTAGGGGGGTTGGGAGGAGTGGTAGGGGTTGGGGGAGGAGTGGTAGTGGGGTCGGGAGGAGGGGTAGGGGGTCGGCAGGAGTGGTATGGGGATTGGGAGGAGTGGTAGGGGGGTTGGGAGGAGTGGTAGGGGGGTTGGGAGGAGTGGTAGGGGGGTCGGGAGGAGGGGTAGGGGGGTCGGCAGGAGTGGTATGGGGATTGGGAGGAGTGGTAGGGGGTTGGGAGGAGTGGTAGGGGGGTTGGGAGGAGTGGTAGGGGGGTCGGGAGGAGGGGTCTGGGGGAGGAGTGGTAGGGGGGTCGGGAGGAGGGCAGGGGGGTTGGGAGGAGTGGTAGGGGGATTGGGAGGAGTGGTAGGGGGTTGGGAGGAGTGGTAGGGGTTTGGAAGGAGTGGTAGGGGGTCGGGAGGAGTGGTATGGGGGTTGGGAGGAGTGGTAGGGGGGTTGGGAGGAGTGGTAGGGGGGTTGGGAGGAGTGGTAGGGGGGTTGGGAGGAGTGGTAGGGGGGTTGGGAGGAGTGGTAGGGGGGTTGGGAGGAGTGGTAGGGGGGTTGGGGGAGGAGGGGGGTTGGGAGGAGGGTAGGGGGATTGGGAGGAGGGGTAGGGGGGTTGGGAGTAGTGGGGGGGGTTGGGAGGAGTGGTAGGGGGTTGGGAGGAGTGGTAGGGGGGTTGGGAGGAGTGGTATGGGGATTGGGAGGAGTGGTAGGGGGGTTGGGAGGAGTGGTAGGGGGTTTGGAAGGAGTGGTAGGGGGGTTGGGAGGAGTGGTATGGGGGTTGAGGAGTGGTAGGGGGGTTGGGAGGAGTGGTAGGGGGGTTGGGAGGAGTGGTAGGGGGTTGGGAGGAGTGGTAGGGGGGTTGGGAGGAGTGGTAGGGGGGTTGAAGGAGTGGTAGTGGGGTCGGGAGGAGTGGTAGGGGGGTTGGTAGGAGGAGTAGGAGGGTTGGGAGGAGGGGAGGGGGGTTGGGAGGAGTGGTAGGGGGGTTGGGAGGGTGGTAGATGATGGGGGGGGTTGAGAGGAGTGGTATGGTGGATTGGGAGGAGTGGCAGGGGGTTGGGAGGAGGGGTAGGGGGGTTGGGAGGAGTGGAGGGGGGTTGGGGAGGGGTAGGGGGGTTGGGAGGAGGGGTAGGGGGTTGGGAGGAGTGGTATGGGGGTTGGGAGGAGTGGTAGGGGGGTTGGGAGGAGTGGTAGGGGTGTTGGGAGGAGTGGTAGGGGGGTTGGGAGGAGTGGTAGGGGGGTTGAGAGGAGTGGTATGGGGATTGGGAGGAGTGGCAGGGGGGTTGGGAGGAGTGGTAGGGGGGTTGGGAGGAGTGGTAGGGGGGTTGGGAGGAGTGGTAGGGGGGTTGGGAGGAGTGGTAGGGGGTAGGGGGGAGTGGTAGGGGTTGGGAGGAGGGTAGGGGGGTTGGGAGGAGGGATAGGGGGGTTGGGAGGAGTGGTAGGGGGGTTGGGAGGAGGGGTATTGAAGTAAGAGGATAAAACAAGCCTAAAGGGATAGTTCACCCAAATCATAAAATTACATTTTGGTTTACATACCCTGTAGAAGTCTATGAATGAGGTATGACAGCAATCCACGCTTTGGTTTAGTTTCCTTAGCTCTTATTCCACATGCAAAATGTTTTAGCATTCGTGGCACAAATCCCCTTCGAATCATGTGACCGATATTAGCATTTTCCCACACATCATGTTCACATCATCTATAAGTGACTTTGTTGAGCTTCACAAACAATTGTAGATACTTTCCGATGATTTGGACGCATGAAAAAGTCTAATATCGTTCCCATGACTTCAATGGGATTTGTGTGACAAATGCTAAAACATTAGCATGTGGAAACAGTGCCAGGGAAACAAAACCGAAGCATGGATCTCTGTCATACCTTGTCCATCTCCCATTTACACAGTCAAGAAACCAATATGCCATTTTAGTAAGTTGGGTGAACTATCTCTTTAAGTAGCTGTTACGTAGCTTTCCAGCCACAATGTTGGAGCCCTCTAGAAAACTAGCTTCTGTTTATGTTTAGCCTTGCCCTTCTTCCTAGTTGTTAGGCAGACTGCTAAACGTCTATACTGCACAAGTTCTGTCATCGAGTCGTGGACATTCTGATTCATGTGACTGATGTTCATGGGTGGGATTGTACATCCATCCAGAACATCACGTTGTATATGACATGTAGTACAACTGCCATACACAGTGTAGCTAGCAATCTATTACAGAATATAGAAAATAGATTCACTGCATTTAGAAAAATAATAGCAAAACCACCAATTATTAAAAAAAACAATGTTAGCATAGCAGTTTTTGCTTTGTTCAAAAAGTGTTAAATGAAAGCCATTTCTTTTGCACATTTTTTTTACAATAAATGAAATACTTCATTTCCTACACAGAAATAACCCTGTTTGTAAAATGAAATAAGCTGTGAAAGCCTCACACATTTATGCATAACGTATATAATATGCAGAGTCTAAGGCCTGAATTCTAAAGAGGAAACCCTTTAAAGATAAACATTCCCCATCTTGTGAAAACAACTTGGCTAATTTGTTTAGCCTGGGTAAGAAGCTGGGGGAGGCACACAATGAAAGAAAGCATTCCGGCTTTAAAATGAATCAAAATTGATTGCGTCCCAATAAAAAGAGAATTGGCAGAGTGTTAACTGAATCTGTCATAAACGTCTGTAGCCGTCCCCGGTCGCTTTATTGTGTGTTAATGTAATAGAGAACACTTAGCTATAAACCCTCTCTCGTCTCTCTGATGAGCTCACAGAGGATTTCCAAGACGGCCTGCTGATGAAATTGTGAAAATGAGATTAGAGCGAGCTGCTAATGACTCCTAAAAACAAAGGAAAATCTGCAAATACAATTAGCCTTAGCCTTTCCTTTCTCTAAACACATCATATGTAAATTACTGTCATTGGGAGAAATATGTCTGCCTGCAAGGCTGAAGCTTCATTAGATATCTCACTGGGGTTTCACTGGGACTTATCTCTCACTGGGGTTTCACTGGGACTTACATCTCACCAGGGTTTCACCAAGACTTATCTCTCACCAGGGTTTAACAGAGACTTATCTCTCACCGGGGTTTAACAGAGACTTATCTCTCACCAGGGTTTAACAGGACTTATATCTCACCGGGGTTTAACAGAGACTTATCTCTCACCGGGGTTTAACAGAGACTTATCTCTCACTGGGGTTTAACAGAGACTTATCTCTCACCGGGGTTTAACAGAGACTTATCTCTCACCAGGGTTTAACAGAGACCTATCTCTCACCAGGGTTTAACAGAGACTTATCTCTCACTGGGGTTTCACTGGGACTTATCTCTCACCGGGGTTTAACAGAGACTTATCTCTCACCGGGGTTTAACAGAGACTTTTCTCTCACTGGGGTTTAACAGAGACCTATCTCTCACCAGGGTTTAACAGAGACTTATCTCTCACTGGGGTTTCACTGGGACTTATCTCTCACCGGGGTTTAACAGAGACTTATCTCTCACCGGGGTTTAACAGAGACTTTTCTCTCACCGGGGTTTAACAGAGACTTATCTCTCACCAGGGTTTAACAGAGACCTATCTCTCACCAGGGTTTAACAGAGACTTATCTCTCACTGGGGTTTCACTGGGACTTATCTCTCACCGGGGTTTAACAGAGACTTATCTCTCACCGGGGTTTAACAGAGACTTTTCTCTCACTGGGGTTTAACAGAGACCTATCTCTCACCAGGGTTTAACAGAGACTTATCTCTCACTGGGGTTTCACTGGGACTTATCTCTCACCGGGGTTTAACAGAGACTTATCTCTCACCAGGGTTTAACAGAGACTTTTCTCTCACCGGGGTTTAACAGAGACTTATCTCTCACCAGGGTTTAACAGAGACTTATCTCTCACCGGGGTTTAACAGAGACTTACATCTCACCAGGGTTTAACAGAGACTTATCTCTCACTGGGGTTTCACTGGGACTTACATCTCACCAGGGTTTAACAGAGACTTATCTCTCACCGGGGTTTAACAGAGACTTATCTCTCACCGGGGTTTAACAGAGACTTATCTCTCACCAGGGTTTAACAGAGACTTTTCTCTCACCGGGGTTTAACAGAGACTTATCTCTCACCGGGGTTTAACAGAGACTTATCTCTCACCGGGGTTTAACAGAGACTTATCTCTCACCGGGGTTTAACAGAGACTTATCTCTCACCAGGGTTTAACAGAGACTTTTCTCTCACTGGGGTTTAACAGAGACTTTTCTCTCACTGGGGTTTAACAGGACTTATATCTCACTGGGGTTTCACTGAGACTTCAATAGGAACATTATTTTTTAGAAATGTATGTATTTATATTAGAAAAGATAGAAGGCAATGTTCTCTGCTATATCCATTTGAAGTCGGAAGTTTACATACACCTTAACCAAATACATTTAAACCCAGTTGTTCACAATTCCTGACATTTAATCCTAGTAAAAATTCCTCTCTTAAGTCAATAAAGATCACCACTTTATTTTAAGAATGTGAAATGTCTGAATAATAGTAGAGAGAATGATTTATTTCAGCTTTTATTTCTTTCATCACATTCCCAGTGGGTCAGAATTTTACATACACTCAATTAGTATTTGGTAGCATTGCCTATAAATTGTTTAACTTGGGTCAAACGTGTTGGGTAGCCTTCCACAAGCTTCCCACAATAAGTTGGGTGAATTTTGGCACATTCCTCCTGACAGAGCTGGTGTAACTGAGTCAGGTTTGTAGGCCTCCTTGCTCATACATGCCTTTTCAATTCTGCCCACACATTTTCTATGGGACTGAAGTCAGGGCTTTGTGATGGCCACTCCAATACCTTGAATTGGTTGTCCTTAAGCCATTTTGCCACAACTTTGGAAGTATGCTTTGGGTCACTGTCCATTTGGAAGAACCATTTGTGACCAAGCTTTAACTTCCTGACTAATGTCTTGAGATGTTGCTTCAATATATCCACATAATTTTCCATCCTCATGATGCCATCTATTTTGTGAAGTGCACCAGTCCCTCCTGCAGCAAAGCTCCCCCACAACATGATGCTGCCACCCCGTGCTTCACGGTTGGGATGGTGTTCTTCAGCCCCTTTTACCTCCAAACATAACAATGGTCATTCTGGCCAAACAGTTCTATTTTTGTTTCATCAGACCAGAGGACATTTCTCTTTGTCCCCATGTGCAGTTTCAAATCGTGGTCTGGCTTTTTGTATGGAGATTTTGGAGCAGTGACTTCTTCCTTGCTGAGCGGCCTTTCAGGTTTATTTTAATTTTATTATTTTTACCTTTATTTAACCAGGCAAGTCAGTTAAGAACAACTTCTTATTTTCATTGACGGCCTAGGAACAGTGGGTTAACTGCCTGTTCAGGGGCAGAACGACAGATTTGTACCTTGTCAGTTTGGGGATTTGAACTTACAACCTTTCGGTTACTAGTCCAACGCTCTAACCACTAGGCTACTCTGCACCCCGTTATGTCGATATATGACGCGTTTTACTGTGGATATTGATACTTTTGTACCATATAGACATTATTCTACCTGTTTCCTCCAGCAACCTCACCAGGTCCTTGGCTGTTGTTCTGGGATTGATTTGCACTTTTCGCACCAAAGTAAGTTCATCTCTAGGAGACAGAACATGTCACCTTCCTGAGCGGTATGACGGCTGCGTGGTCCCATGGTGTTTATACTTGCGTACTATTGTTTGTACATATGAATGTCGTACCTTCAGGCGTTTGGCTCCCAAGGACGAACCAGACTTGTGGAGGTCTTTTGATTTTCCCATGATGTTTGAAGGTAGGCCTTGAAGTACATCCACAGGCACACCTCCAATTGACTAAAATTATGTCAATTAGCCTATCAGAAGCTTCTAAAGCCATGACATACTTTTCTGGAATTTTTTTCAAGCTGTTAAAAGGCACAGTCAACTTAGTGTATGTAAACTTCTGACCCACTGGAATTGTGATACAGTGAATTATAAGTGAAATAATCTGCCTGTAAACAACTGTTGGAAAAAAGACTTGTGTCATGCACAAAGTAGATGTCCTAACCGACTTGCCAAAACTATAGTTTGTTAACAAGACATTTGTGGAGTGGTTGAAAAACGAGTTTAAATGACTCCAACCTAAGTGTAGGCAAACTTCCGACTTCAACTGTAACTGTTACTGTATATATTTCTAGGATAATCTCTTTAAGATAATGTACAGCCACTAAAATTGTGA
The DNA here is from genome assembly GCF_036934945.1 of Oncorhynchus masou masou. Classification (NCBI taxonomy): domain Eukaryota; kingdom Metazoa; phylum Chordata; class Actinopteri; order Salmoniformes; family Salmonidae; genus Oncorhynchus; species Oncorhynchus masou. Next base: position 84,538 of record NW_027004881.1, read on the forward strand.
GAGAAAAATCACACAATCGTCCAGGACAGCTGGAGCTCTCATGCATGCTTCAGTGTTGCTTGCCTTGAAGCGAGCATAGAAGGCATTTAGCTCGTCTGGTAAGCTTGGGTCACTGGGCAGCTCACGGCTGGGTTTCCCTTTGTAGTCCATAATAGTTTTCAAGCCCTGCCACATCCGACAAGCATCCGAGCCGGTGTAGTAGGATTCAATCGTAATCCTGTATTGACGCTTTGCCTCTTTGATGGTTCCTCTGAGGGCTTAGTGGGATTTCTTATAAGCGTCTAGATTATTGTCCCGCTCCCTGAAAGCGGCTGCTCTAGCCTTTAGCTCGGATGCTGCTTGTCATCTACGGCTTCTAGTTAGGATATGCACATCAAATGAAATGGGGACGACATCGTCAATGCGCTTATTGGTGATTGAGGTGGTGTACTCCTCAATGCCATTGGATGACTCCCAGAACATA
>NW_027004881.1:90000-135000 GCF_036934945.1 Oncorhynchus masou masou
GATGGTTGTTGTTCTTGCGATGGTTGTTGTTGTAACGATGGTTGTTGTTGTTGTAGCGATGGTTGTTGTTCTAGCGATGGTTGTTGTTGTAACGATGGTTGTTGTTGTTGTAGCGATGGTTGTTGTTCTAGCGATGGTTGTTGTTGTAGCGATGGTTGTTGTTGTAACGATGGTTGTTGTTGTAGCGATGGTTGTTGTTGTAGCGATGGTTGTTGTTGTTGTAGCGATGGTTGTTGTTCTAGCGATGGTTGTTGTTGTAGCAATGGTTGTTGTTGTAGCGATGATTGTTGTTGTAACGATGGTTGTTGTTGTTGTAGCGATGGTTGTTGTTCTTGAGATGGTTGTTGTTGTAGCGATGGTTGTTGTTGTAACGATGGTTGTTGCTGTAACGATGGTTGTTGTTGTTGTTGTAGCGATGGTTGTTGTTCTTGCGATGGTTGTTGTTGTAGTGATGGTTGTTGTTGTAGCGATGGTTGTTGTTGTAGCGATGGTTGTTGTTGTAGCGATGGTTGTTGTTGTAGCGATGGTTGTTGTTGTAGTGATGGTTGTTGTTGTAGCGATGGTTGTTGTTGTAGCGAAGGTTGTTGTTGTAGCGATGGTTATTGTTGTAGTGATGGTTGTTGTTGTAGGCGATGGTTGTTGTTCTATTGATGGTTGTTGTTGTAGCGATAGTTGTTGTTGTAGCGATGGTTGTTGTTGTAGCAATGGTTGTTGTTGTAACGATGGTTGTTGTTGTAACGATGGTTGTTGTTGTTGTAGCGATGGTTGCTGTTCTTGCAATGGTTGTTGTTGCTGTTGTAGCGATGGTTGTTGTTGTAGTGATGGTTGTTGTTGAAGCGATGATTGTTGTTGTAGGGATGGTTGTTGTTGTAGCGATGGTTGTTGTTGTTGTAGCGATGGTTGTTGTTGTAGCGATGGTTGTTGTTGTAGTGATGGTTGTTGTTGTAGCGAAGGTTGTTGTTGTAGTGATGGTTGTTGTTGTTCTTGTTGTTGTTGTAATAACAATGGTTGTTGTTGTAGCGATGGTTGTTATTGTAATGATGGTTGTTGTCGTAACGATGGTTGTTGTTGGAGCGATGGTTGTTGTTCTAGCGATTGTTGTTGCTGTAACGATGATTGTTTTCGTAACAATGGTTGTTGTTGTAGCGATGTTGTTGTTGTTGTAGCTATGGTTGTTGTTGTAGCGATGGTTGTTGTTGTAGCGATGGTTGTTGTTGTAGCGATGGTTGTAGTTGTAGCGATGGTTGTTGTTGTAGCGATGGTTGTTGTTGTAGCGATGGTTGTTGTTGTAGCGATGATTGTTGTTGTAGCGATGGTTGTTGTTGTTGTGTGGTAACGATGGTTGTTGTTGTAGCGATGGTTGTTGTTGTAGCGATGGTTGTTGTTGTAGCGATGGTTGTTGCTGTAGCGATGGTTGTTGTTGTAGCGATGGTTGTTGTTGTAGTGATGGTTGTTGTTGTAGCAATGGTTGTTGTTCTAGCGATGGTTGTTGTTGTAGCGATGGTTGTTGTTGTTGTAGCAATGGTTGTTGTTGTAGCGATGGTTGTTGTTGTAGCGATGGTTGTTGTTGTAGTGATGGTTGTTGTTGTAGCGATGGTTGTTGTTGTTGTTGTAGCGATGGTTGTTGTTGTAGCCATGGTTGTTGTTGTAGCGATGGTTGTTGTTGTAGTGATTGTTGTTGTTGTAGCGATGGTTGTTGTTGTAGCGATGGTTGTTGTTGTAGCGATGGTCGTTGTTGTTGTTGTTGTTTTTGCGATGATTGTTGTTGTTGTTGTTGCGATGATTGTTGTTGTTGTTGTTGTAGCGATGGTTGTTGTTGTAGCGATGGTTGTTGTTGTAGCAATGGTTGTTGTTCTAGCGATGGTTGTTGTTGTAGCGATGGTTGTTGTTGTTGTAGCAATGGTTGTTGTTGCAGCGATGGTTGTTGTTGTAGCGATGGTTGTTGTTGTAGCGATGGTTGTTGTTGTAGCGATGGTTGTTGTTGTTGTTGTTGTAGCGATGGTTGTTGTTGTAGCGATGGTTGTTGTTGTAGCGATGGTTGTTGTTGTAGCGATGGTTGTAGTTGTAGCGATGGTTGTTGTTGTAGCGATGGTTGTTGTTGTAGCGATGGTTGTTGTTGTAGCGATGATTGTTGTTGTAGCGATGGTTGTTGTTGTTGTGTGGTAACGATGGTTGTTGTTGTAGCGATGGTTGTTGTTGTAGCGATGGTTGTTGTTGTAACGATGGTTGTTGTTGTAGCGATGGTTGTTGTTGTAGCGATGGTTGTTGTTGTTGTAGCGATGGTTGTTGTTCTAGCGATGGTTGTTGTTGTAGCAATGGTTGTTGTTGTAGCGATGATTGTTGTTGTAACGATGGTTGTTGTTGTTGTAGCGATGGTTGTTGTTCTTGAGATGGTTGTTGTTGTAGCGATGGTTGTTGTTGTAACGATGGTTGTTGCTGTAACGATGGTTGTTGTTGTTGTTGTAGCGATGGTTGTTGTTCTTGCGATGGTTGTTGTTGTAGTGATGGTTGTTGTTGTAGCGATGGTTGTTGTTGTAGCGATGGTTGTTGTTGTAGCGATGGTTGTTGTTGTAGCGATGGTTGTTGTTGTAGTGATGGTTGTTGTTGTAGCGATGGTTGTTGTTGTAGCGAAGGTTGTTGTTGTAGCGATGGTTATTGTTGTAGTGATGGTTGTTGTTGTAGCGATGGTTGTTGTTCTATTGATGGTTGTTGTTGTAGCGATAGTTGTTGTTGTAGCGATGGTTGTTGTTGTAGCAATGGTTGTTGTTGTAACGATGGTTGTTGTTGTAACGATGGTTGTTGTTGTTGTAGCGATGGTTGCTGTTCTTGCAATGGTTGTTGTTGCTGTTGTAGCGATGGTTGTTGTTGTAGTGATGGTTGTTGTTGAAGCGATGATTGTTGTTGTAGGGATGGTTGTTGTTGTAGCGATGGTTGTTGTTGTTGTAGCGATGGTTGTTGTTGTAGCGATGGTTGTTGTTGTAGTGATGGTTGTTGTTGTAGCGAAGGTTGTTGTTGTAGTGATGGTTGTTGTTGTTGTTGTTGTTGTTGTAATAACAATGGTTGTTGTTGTAGCGATGGTTGTTATTGTAATGATGGTTGTTGTCGTAACGATGGTTGTTGTTGGAGCGATGGTTGTTGTTCTAGCGATTGTTGTTGCTGTAACGATGATTGTTTTCGTAACAATGGTTGTTGTTGTAGCGATGGTTGTTGTTGTTGTAGCTATGGTTGTTGTTGTAGCGATGGTTGTTGTTGTAGCGATGGTTGTTGTTGTAGCGATGGTTGTAGTTGTAGCGATGGTTGTTGTTGTAGCGATGGTTGTTGTTGTAGCGATGGTTGTTGTTGTAGCGATGATTGTTGTTGTAGCGATGGTTGTTGTTGTTGTGTGGTAACGATGGTTGTTGTTGTAGCGATGGTTGTTGTTGTAGCGATGGTTGTTGTTGTAGCGATGGTTGTTGCTGTAGCGATGGTTGTTGTTGTAGCGATGGTTGTTGTAGTGATGGTTGTTGTTGTAGCAATGGTTGTTGTTCTAGCGATGGTTGTTGTTGTAGCGATGGTTGTTGTTGTTGTAGCAATGGTTGTTGTTGTAGCGATGGTTGTTGTTGTAGCGATGGTTGTTGTTGTAGTGATGGTTGTTGTTGTAGCGATGGTTGTTGTTGTTGTTGTAGCGATGGTTGTTGTTGTAGCCATGGTTGTTGTTGTAGCGATGGTTGTTGTTGTAGTGATTGTTGTTGTTGTAGCGATGGTTGTTGTTGTTGTTGTTGTTGTAGCGATGGTTGTTGTTGTTGTTGATGGTGTTGTTGTTGTTGTTGTTTTGCGATGATTGTTGTTGTTGTTGTTGCGATGATTGTTGTTGTTGTTGTTGTTGTTGTAGCAATGGTTGTTGTTGTAGCGATGGTTGTTGTTGTAGCAATGGTTGTTGTTCTAGCGATGGTTGTTGTTGTAGCGATGGTTGTTGTTGTTGTAGCAATGGTTGTTGTTGTAGCGATGGTTGTTGTTCTAGCGATGGTTGTTGTTGTAGCGATGGTTGTTGTTGTAGCGATGGTTGTTGTTGTTGTTGTTGTAGCGATGGTTGTTGTTGTAGCGATGGTTGTTGTTGTAGCGATGGTTGTTGTTGTAGCGATGGTTGTTGTTGTAGCGATGGTTGTTGTTGTAGCGATGGTTGTTGTTGTAGCGATGATTGTTGTTGTAGCGATGGTTGTTGTTGTTGTGTGGTAACGATGGTTGTTGTTGTAGCGATGGTTGTTGTTGTAGCGATGGTTGTTGTTGTAGCGATGGTTGTTGTTGTAGCTATGGTTGTTGTTGTAGTGATGGTTGTTGTTGTAGCAATGGTTGTTGTTCTAGCGATGGTTGTTGTTGTAGCGATGGTTGTTGTTGTTGTAGCAATGGTTGTTGTTGTAGCGATGGTTGTTGTTGTAGTGATGGTTGTTGTTGTAGCGATGGTTGTTGTTGTTGTTGTTGTAGCGATGGTTGTTGTTGTAGCCATGGTTGTTGTTGTAGCGATGGTTGTTGTTGTAGTGATGGTTGTTGTTGTAGCGATGGTTGTTGTTGTAGCGATGGTTGTTGTTGTAGCGATGGTCGTTGTTGTTGTTGTTGTTGTTGTTGCGATGATTGTTGTTGTTGTTGTTGCGATGATTGTTGTTGTTGTTGTAGCGATGGTTGTTGTTGTAGCGATGGTTGTTGTTGTAGCAATGGTTGTTGTTCTAGCGATGGTTGTTGTTGTAGCGATGGTTGTTGTTGTTGTAGCAATGGTTGTTGTTGTAGCGATGGTTGTTGTTGTAGCGATGGTTGTTGTTGTAGCGATGGTTGTTGTTGTTGTTGTGGTTGTTGTTGTTGTTGTAGCGATGGTTGTTGTTGGGTAAGCTTTTAAAACAGAACACGTAAGACAGACAGCAGACAGCATAGTATTCATAATGAACCATTTTAGGGCACTGTCTCCGACCTACATTTTAGAGGCCTCTTGGCTGCAGACATATATATATGTATATATATAAATAAAAAATCTGTTTTAAAGCTCATTTCCTGCAATTGTACACATTTTTCCATGGCGATGAGAGAACATTTGACAGATTTCAATTTTGTTTCTTGCAAGCCTATACATTTTGGTCATGTGGCTGAGAGAAAACATTTAAGTTCAAAAGCTAATTTCCTGCAATTCTAGACATTTTGCCACTGGTCGTGATCTTACGCTATCTGAGTGACTCACACATTATAGCACAGCAGATATGGATTCAGATAGCAGATTCGGACTATAATAGTCTGGTCCACAGTGAATACACTTGTGGACCAGACACTGCCCTCTCTCTGTCCTCTGCCAAACCCACACTGTCTTCTCTCTCTCTGTCCCCTCTCTCTGTCCTCTCTCTCTCTGTCCCCACTCTCTGTCCTCTCTCTCTCTCTGTCCCCTCTCTCTGTCCTCTCTCTCTGTCCTCTGACAAACCCACACTGTCTTCTCTCTCTCTGTCCCCTCTCTCTGTCCTTTCTCTCTCTGTCCCTTCTCTCTGTCCTCTCTATCTATGTCCCCTCTCTCTGTCCTCTCTCTCTTTGCCCTCTCTCTCTCTGTCCTCTGCCAAACCCACACTGTCTTCTCTCTCTCTGTCCCCTCTCTCTGTCCTCTCTCTCTCTGTCCCCTCTCTCTGTCCTCTCTCTCTTTGCCCTCTCTCTATCTGTCCCCTCTCTCTGTCCTCAGCCAAACACCCCATGCATATTTATTTCTTAAAAGTGATTTTGAATTAGCATTTTATCATATTTATATGGCATCCTTTGTCTTACACACAACATTTCAATGTCCAATCCGTTCTCCAACAAACACAGTTTTTCCAACATAACTCACCAATCTTCATCTCCACAGGTAGAAAGAAACCTGACATTTACAGCATTGGCCAAGGTCACGTTTTATGGACCTGTTAGGAAACCAGCTCGGCAGTGCTTCAGTTGAACCAGTCACCGACTGGGATGGAGACCCTGGGTTTAAACACTACTTGAAATCATTAAAATACTTTTAGCATTTCGCCTTAGCCTGCTTGGCAGTTCCAGATGGGTGGAGTTTGCAGTTTTCGCGACTATTCTATTGGTTCCCAGTTCCAGATGGGTGGAGTTTGCAGTTTTTGCGAACTATTCTATTGGTTCCCAGTTCCAGATGGGTGGAGTTTGCAGTTTTCGCGACTATTCTATTGGTCCCCAGTTCCAGATGGGGGGAGTTTGCAGTTTTCGCGACTATTCTATTGGTTCCAATAGAGAGAGGCAAAGCCCTAACAGGCCCAGCTGAAGAATATGAAAAATTGAATTGTGTTAGAACACAGGTCTTCTCACTAGCTAAATATCACCTCACACAGGTCTTCTCACTAGCTAAATATCACCTCACACAGGTCTTCTCACTAGCTAAATATCACCTCACACAGGTCTTCTCACTAGCTAAATATAACCTCACACAGGTCTCCTCACTAGCTAAATATCACCTCACACAGGTCTTCTCACTAGCTAAATATCACCTCACACAGGTCTCCTCTCGAGCTAAATATCACCTCACATAAATAAATGTCACCTCACACAGGTCTTCTCCCTAGCTAAATATCACCTCACATGTCTTCTCAATAGCTAAATATCACCTCACACAGGTCTTCTCACTAGCTAAATGTCATCTCACACAGGTCTTCTCCCTAGCTAAATATCACCTCACATAGGTCTTCTCACTAGCTAAATATCAACTCACACAGGTCTTCTCACTAGCTAAATATCACCTCACACAGGTCTTCTCACTAGCTAAATATCACCTCACACAGGTCTTCTCACTAGCTAAATATCACCTCACACAGGTCTTCTCACTAGCTAAATATCACCTCACACAGGTCTTCTCACTAGCTAAATATAACCTCACACAGGTCTCCTCACTAGCTAAATATACCCTCACACAGGTCTTCTCACTAGCTAAATATCACCTCACACAGGTCTCCTCTCGAGCTAAATATCACCTCACATAGGTCTTCTCACTAGCTAAATGTCACCTCACACAGGTCTTCTCCCTAGCTAAATATCACCTCACATGTCTTCTCAGTAGCTAAATATCACCTCACACAGGTCTTCTCACTAGCTAAATGTCACCTCACACAGGTCTTCTCCCTAGCTAAATATCACCTCACATAGGTCTTCTCACTAGCTAAATATCACCTCACACAGGTCTTCTCACTAGCTAAATATCACCTCACACAGGTCTTCTCACTAGCTAAATATCACCTCACACAGGTCTTCTGAGCTAAATATCCTCACACAACTAGCTAAATCACCTCACACAGGTCTTCTCACTAGCTAAATATCACCTCACACAGGTCTCCTCACTAGCTAAATACCTCACACAGGTCTTCTCACTAGCTAAAATCACCTCACACAGGTCTCCTCCGAGCTAAATATCTCACATAGGTCTTTAGATCACCTCACACAGGTATCTCATGCTAAATATCACCTCACACAGGTCTTCTCCTAGCTAAATATCACCTCACACAGGTCTTCTCACTAGCTAAATATCACCTCACACAGGTCTTCGCACTAGCTAAATATCACCTCACACAGGTCTTCTCACTAGCTAAATATCACCTCACACAGGGTCTGATCTGTAGCTATAGAGACCTTGATGAAATCACCTCACACAGGGTCTGATCTGTAGCTATAGAGACCTTGATGAAATCACCTCACACAGGGTCTGATCTGTAGCTATAGAGACCTTGATGAAATCACCCCACACAGGGTCTGATCTGTAGCTATAGAGACCTTGATGAAATCACCCCACACAGGGTCTGATCTGTAGCTATAGAGACCTTGATGAAATCACCCCACACAGGGTCTGATCTGTAGCTATAGAGACCTTGATGAAATCACCTCACACAGGGTCTGATCTGTAGCTATAGAGACCTTGATGAAATCACCTCACACAGGGTCTGATCTGTAGCTATAGAGACCTTGATGAAATCACCTCACACAGGGTCTGATCTGTAGCTTTAGAGACCTAGATGAAATCACCTCACACAGGGTCTGGTCTGTAGCTATAGAGACCTTGATGAAATCACCTCACACAGGGTCTGATCTGTAGCTATTGAGACCTTGATGAAATCACCTCACACAGGGTCTGATCTGTAGCTATTGAGACCTTGATGAAATCACCTCACACAGGGTCTGATCTGTAGCTATAGAGACCTTGATGAAATCACCTCACACAGGGTCTGATCTGTAGCTATAGAGACCTAGATGAAATCACCTCACACAGGGTCTGATCTGTAGCTATAGAGACCTTGATGAAATCACCTCACACAGGGTCTGATCTGTAGCTATAGAGACCTTGATGAAATCACCCCACACAGGGTCTGATCTGTAGCTATAGAGACCTTGATGAAATCACCCCACACAGGGTCTGATCTGTAGCTATAGAGACCTTGATGAAATCACCTCACACAGGGTCTGATCTGTAGCTATAGAGACCTTGATGAAATCACCTCACACAGGGTCTGATCTGTAGCTATAGAGACCTTGATGAAATCCCCACATAACAGGGTCTGATCTGTAGCTATAGAGACCTTGATGAAATCACCCCATAACACAGGTCTGATCTGTAGCTATTGAGACCTAGATGAAATCACCTCACACAGGGTCTGGTCTGTAGCTATAGAGACCTTGATGAAACCACCTCACACAGGGTCTGATCTGTAGCTATAGTCCCCACATAACAGATGTTGGTAGTGGGTATGTTCTCCACATAACAGATGTTGGTAGTGGGTATGTTCTCCACATACGAGAGGTTGGTAGTGGGTATGGTCCCCACATAACAGAGGTTGGTAGTGGGTATGGTCCCCACATAACAGAGGTTGGTAGTGGGTATGGTCCCCACATAACACAGGTTGGTAGTGTGTATGGGCTTCCACATAACACAGGTTGGTAGTGTGTATGGTCTCCACATAACACAGGTTGGTAGTGGGTATGGTCCCCACATAACACAGGTTGGTAGTGGTATGGTCTCCACATAACACAGGTTGGTAGTGGGTATGGTCCCCACATAACAGAGGTTGGTAGTGGGTATGGTCCCCACATAACAGAGGTTGGTAGTGGGTATGGTCCCCACATAACAGAGGTTGGTAGTGGGTATGGTCTCCACATAACACAGGTTGGTAGTGGTATGGTCTCCACATAACAGAGGTTGGTAGTGGGTATGGTCTCCACATAACAGTGGTTGGTAGTGGTATGGTCTTCACATAACACAGGTTGGTAGTGGTATGGTCTCCACATAACGCAGGTTGGTAGTGGGTATGGTCCCCACATAACAGAGGTTGGTAGTGGGTATGGTCCCCACATAACAGAGGTTGGTAGTGGGTATGGTCCCCACATAACACAGGTTGGTAGTGGGTATGGTCCCCACATAACACAGGTTGGTAGTGGGTATGGTCTCCACATAACACAGGTTGGTAGTGGGTATGGTCTCCACATAACACAGGTTGGTATTGGGTATGGTCTCCACATAACACAGGTTGGTAGTGGGTATGGTCTCCACATAACACAGGTTGGTAATGGGTATGGTCTCCACATAACACAGGTTGGTAGTGGGTATGGTCCCCACATAACAGAGGTTGGTAGTGGGTATGGTCTCCACATAACACAGGTTGGTAGTGGGTATGGTCCCCACATAACAGAGGTTGGTAGTGGGTATGGTCCCCACATAACACAGGTTGGTAGTGGGTATGGTCTCCACATAACACAGGTTGGTAGTGGGTATGGTCCCCACATAACACAGGTTGGTAGTGGGTATGGTCCCCACATAACACAGGTTGGTAGTGGGTATGGTCTCCACATAACACAGGTTGGTAGTGGGTATGGTCCCCACATAACACAGGTTGGTAGTGGGTATGGTCTCCACATAACACAGGTTGGTAGTGGGTATGGTCTCCACATAACACAGGTTGGTAGTGGGTATGGTCTCCACATAACAGAGGTTGGTAGTGGGTATGGTCTCCACATAACAGAGGTTGGTAGTGGGTATGGTCTCCACATAACACAGGTTGGTAGTGGGTATGGTCCCCACATAACACAGGTTGGTAGTGGGTATGGTCTCCACATAACACAGGTTGGTAGTGGGTATGGTCTCCACATAACAAAGGTTGGTAGTGGGTATGGTCCCACATAACACAGGTTGGTAGTGGGTATGGTCTCCACATAACACAGGTTGGTAGTGGGTATGGTCCCCACATAACAGAGGTTGTCACAGTGAATTCCACATATACCCACGTTTTCAGTCACAATTTGTTTTTTTTTACCTTGTGTAATGATTTTTCTGCGTGATATTGATAGAAACGAAGCCTGGTTCGTCGTAATGTTTAAGGTAGCCCTACTTGATGTTCTATTCATGTGAATTGGGGTACTCGTTACTGTTTGATAGAGCTAACGTTACTCGGCGAAAGACATGTTGTTAGCGACCGTGTGCTTGGTTGCATTATTCAATAGTACTATATGTTTTAGAACAATAGTTTGGGTGTATTGGCCAGTGGCAAAAGTAATATTTACAGTCAATGTGAACTCTGGACCAAGAATGTCACGTTACCAGCCACAAGCAAAGGTAAGGCAAGGATGTCACGCGAATTGAAAAGTAGAGACCTCTTTCGCCACTCAGATCCTCAGACTCTCTTTCGTATCTCTCAGAGGGGAAAAGGGCCTAAACCCTGATTGCAGTAAAGAATAAAAAAATAAAAAATGTCCGCCTTGATGTGTTAAGGTGTCTAATCATGTTTGAAACAAGACTCTCTCTCTCATGACATAATGCTGCAGTGAGACTAGGGGGGGAGAGGCAATTGCTCCACTTTTATTTTACAAACCTACTCTCTCTCTCACACACACACACACACGCACACGCGCACGCACGCACACACACACACACACACACACACACACACACACACACACACACACACACACACACACACACACACACACACACACACACACACACACACACACACACACACACACACACACACACATTTATAAACCTCTCTATGAACAGCGGCCTTTCACACCAGTGTTCAGCAGGAAGAAGCAGTAAAATGAAATGGCCCGAGACCAACAGTATATATCAGAATTAATAAGTAGCTGTGCTGGGAGAAATGGTTAAACGCTGACGTAGAAAAGGTCAACAACATATAAAAGTGATCGTTCATTCTCCAAGAAATGTAAAAACAAAGTAGAAAGAAATCCAAAACAACCACCAGGCCCAAGTTATGATATATGTCCCGTGTTTTATTTCTCAAGATCTGATTGCTTTGCTGTGATTACCTGGTGGGTTCATGGCTGGGGGGGGGTTCTAAAGTGCCCCCCCCCCCACACACACACACACATTTATAAACCACACACTCTCACACTCTCTCACTCACACACACACACACATTTATAAACCTACTCACACACACACACACACACACACACACACATTTATAAACCTACTCTCTCTCTCACACACTCACACACACACACACACACACACACATTTATAAACCTACTCTCTCTCCCTCTCTCACACACACACACACACACACACACACACACACACACACACACACACACACACACACACACACACACACACACACACACACACACACACACACACACACACACACACACACATATTTATAAACCTACTCTCTCCCTCTCTCTCTCTCACACACACACACACACACACACACACACACACACACACACACACACACACACACACACACACACACACACACACACACACGGTAACTCGTGTGTTCCCTTGGTGGTTCCAGGCAGGCCACCACCTGCAGTATGCCGTACTGTAAATGACTTGGCCAGCCTAATTGGCCATGTCCGCTGTATAACTGATCTATTGCTGTAAACCTCTAGCACTGTGCTAACGTGATTGTCAGCTACTTAATCAAACCAACCTGATTTATTTCCTCAAGAAGCTTCTGTAACACTACCAGTAATATGATTTTAAAAAAAATGTTTAAAAAAAAGCCCTCCTGTGTTTAATTAAAAAGGTAGGAGAAGAAGAAGCTGGTTTAAAGTAATGATATTATCTAACTAATATTTACATGATGAAGTCTGTGGGTTGGGATGCAATGAGAGACGAAGAGATAATGTGCAGTAGTTTAGGGTGGATCCCAAATGGCACCCTATTCCCTACATAGACCCTGGTCTAAAGTAGTGCACTATGTAAGAGAGTAGGGTACTTCCCACACTTGGGATGAGTTATTAGAAACAACTGGTTTTGAGGAGGGAGCATTAGGAGAGAGTAAACACAGGTGGAGTTATTGTCACACACTGCAGCTGAGTCATTATGCCAATCAAGCACACTATATTCCCTTTCCATCAGTCCACAGCAGGGGTGGGCAGCATCCCAAATAGCACACTATGGGCAGCATCCACTATTCCATCAGTCCACAGCAGGGGTGGGCAGCATCCCAAATAGCACACTATATTCCCTTTCCATTTCCATCAGTCAGTCACAGCAGGGATGGGCAGCATCCCAAATAGCACACTATTCCCTTTCCATCAGTTCCATCAGTCCACAGCAGGGGTGGGCAGCATCCCAAATAGCACACTATATTCCCTTTCCATCAGTCCACAGCAGGGGTGGGCAGCATCCCAAATAGCACACTATATTCCCTTTCCATCAGTCCACAGCAGGGGTGGGCAGCATCCCAAATAGCACACTATATTCCCTTTCCATCAGTCCACAGCAGGGGTGGGCAGCATCCCAAATAGCACACTATTCCCTTTCCATCAGTCCACAGCAGGGGTGGGTAGCATCCCAAAGAGCACACTATTCCCTTTCCTATAAAACACTGGCATTAGGGATTGGTGCCCTCACCGTTACCCAGCCTGCACCTATAAAACACTGGCATTAGGGATTGGTGCCCTCACCGTTACCCAGCCTGCACCTATAAAACACTGGCATTAGGGATTGGTGCCCTCACCGTTACCCAGCTTGCACCTATAAAACACTGGCATTAGGGATTGGTGCCCTCACCGTTACCCAGCCTGCACCTATAAAACACTGGCATTAGGGATTGGTGCCCTCACCGTTACCCAGCCTGCACCTATAAAACACTGGCATTAGGGATTGGTGGTTACCCAGCCTGCACCTATAAAACACTGGCATTAGGGATTGGTGCCCTCACCGTTACCCAGCCTGCACCTATAAAACACTGGCATTAGGGATTGGTGCCCTCACCGTTACCCAGCTTGCACCTATAAAACACTGGCATTAGGGATTGGTGCCCCGTTTTGCACCTATAAAACACTGGCATTAGGGATTGGTGCCCACCGTTACCCAGCCTGCACCTATAAAACACTGGCATTAGGAGCCTGTTACCCAGCCTGCACCTATAAAACACTGGCATTAGCACCTATAAAACACTGGATTAGGGTGCCCTCACCGTTACCCAGCCTGCACCTATAAAACACTGGCATTAGGGATTGGTGGCACTCATAAACACTGGCATTAGGGATTGGTGCCCCTACCCAGCCTGCACCTATAAAACACTGGCAGGGATTGGTGCCTCACCGTTACCCAGCCTACCTATAAAACACTGGCATTAGGGATTGGTGCCCTCACCGTTACCCAGCCTGCACCTATAAAACACTGGCATTAGGGATTGGTGCCCTCACCGTTACCCAGCCTGCACCTATAAAACACTGGCATTAGGGATTAGTTACCCAGCCTGATTGGTGCCCTCACCGTTACCCAGCCTGCACCTATAAAACACTGGCAAACACTACCCAGCCTGCATATACTGGCATTAGGGATTGGTGCCCTCACCGTTACCCAGTTACCCAGCCTGCACCTATAAAACACTGGCTCACCGTTACCCAGCCTGCACCTATAAAACACTGGCATTAGGGATTGGTGCCCTCACCCTGGCATTAGGGATTGGTGCCCTCACCTACCCAGCTTGCACCTATAAAACACTGGCATTAGGGATTGGTGCCCTCACCGTTACCCAGCCTGCACCTATAAAACACTGGCATTAGGGATTGGTGCCCCCAGCCTGCACCTATAAAACACTCACCGTTACCCAGCCTGCACCTATAAAACACTGGCATTAGGGATTGGTGCCCTCACCGTTACCCAGCCTGCACCTATAAAACACTGGCATTAGGGATTGGTTGTTACCCAGCCTGCACCTATAAAACACTGGCATTAGGGATTGGTGCCCTCACCGTTACCCAGCCTGCACCTATAAAACACTGGCATTAGGGATTGGTGCCCTCACCGTTACCCAGCCTGCACCTATAAAACACTGGCATTAGGGATTGGTGCCCTCACCGTTACCCAGCCTGCACCTATAAAACACTGGCATTAGGGATTGGTTCACCGTTACCCAGCCTGCACCTATAAAACACTGGCATTAGGGATTGGTGCCCTCACCGTTACCCAGCCTGCACCTATAAAACACTGGCATTAGGGATTGGTGCCCTCACCGTTACCCAGCCTGCACCTATAAAACACTGGCATTAGGGATTGGTGCCCTCACCGTTACCCAGCCTGCACCTATAAAACACTGGCATTAGGGATTGGTGCCCTCACCGTTACCCAGCTTGCACCTATAAAACACTGGCATTAGGGATTGGTGCCCTCACCATTACCCAGCCTGCACCTAATTATTTATTAGAGAAGAAACTTAAGCGGCCGCTTCATCACACACACACACACACACACACACACACACACACACACACACACACACACACACACACACACACACACACACACACACACACACACACACACAAAACCTAGTTTCTCTCTCTTTCCTTTCCTTTCCCCAGGCTTGTTTTAAAAAGCAACCCGTGATTTAATCACCACGATAGATTTTTTTAAAAAGGCCGAAGATTAAGAACGCTGCTATAAGAAGAAACACACTAATAGAGACGTGTTTTATTAGTACACCTAATGAAGATGGTATTTTTAAACAGTCTGGAGCTAGTGCATTGTGGGTAATAGGATTTATATTAATGCGATGGTCCTGGCCTTGACGGCCGTATTTGCCGCTGTGATTCAGTGTGTTAGTTTTAATTAAATAAGACCTGCTATTTCTTTAGCCTCCAGTCCAAAACGGAATGGCCGTCTCATTAGATACTTCATAGAGGAATAATGAAGCACTATTGAAGCCCACTGATTGTTTCATCTTGAGGAATTCAACGATAATAAGGGTTGATTTCATCAACATTAGGAAGGTTACGTAAATAATTAGTCACTGGCCTAAACTATTGTTATGCCTTCATATATCGTAATTCGGAGCAGACAAACATAAGCTATCATAAGCCTAGTGGTTAGAGCGTTGGACTAGTAATCGAAAGGATGCAAGTTCAAATCCCCGAGCTGACGAGGTACAAATCTGTCGTTCTGCCCCTGAACAGGCAGTTAACCCACTGTTCCTAGGCCGTCATTGAAAATAAGAACTTGTTCTAAACTGACTTGCCTAGTAAAAATTTAAAAATGTTTTTTTTTTTAATTGTCTGCTCTGAGTAATATACTATAATACTATAATAATACTTTAAAATCCATTTCAAAAAGATAAATAATTGTAAATCATTTTTTATTCAATAATGATTACCCTTTGTGAACCTAATAATGTCACCTACAGCTGTTTGTTCTTGAGTTCAGGTATTTCCTTCTGTAAAGAGTAGACATGGTGGGGACTTGGTGTGAGACTGAGAACGTAAAACTACCGTTGAAAGTGCCTTGATACTCGATATTTTATACTTAATAGCACCCTTTTCCAATTAAAACACGTATCACACATGCACCCATTCCTCAAAATCAGTTTCACTTGAGCTTTTTCAGTCAGTTTCTGATAGCCCATGTCGATGTAAATCAGCTCAAGCATTTTTTCCCCCTCTCTCTTTTCTGTTTTGTTCTCGTTGTATGAAAATGGTTAAAATCCCATGGGTCAGTGAAAACGATCCTTGCAGTCTCCAAGTCAGCCAAAACATTCCGGACTTCAAAAGGAAGGTTTTGCCTACCAGGGCCATTTCAGTGTCCCAGCCCTTCTAGCCTCGACCAGCCCCTATGGCCCAGGAGAGAAGGCTTATTTGGTTAAATTAATTTCTGGAGTCTGCCTGCTTTCCAAAAGCAACCCCCCCCCCCGTCTGACTGCAAATTACTCTCACAAAAAAACACTGAAAATTCACAAGTTAAGAAAACACGTTTTGTGAAGTAGGCCTAAGTAAGGAGAAGGGAATTTTGGAATTGGGTGCTATTGTGCCTCCTGGAAAGTTGGGCTGCTGGTTAGCAGTGTTTAAGGGATATCGTAGAGAATTAATTGTGTTTATGGAATCAACATCAGGAAGTTGTACAGTCTAGAGTTTGACACATGGATGTATCCCTTAGACTTGTGTGGGGTTTTACACACGCACACACACACACACACACACACGCACGCGCACGCGCACACACACACACACACGCGCGCGCGCGCGTGGAAAGAAACGTACCAAAAACTGCTGCACCATTTACATTCAAGCATTACTGTAAACCTCCAAATATCAGGAGAAAGTGAGAGAAGCTCTCCAGATTCAGAACCAGACATGCTACAGCACCACAGAAAGGAAATAAGCAGGGCAGAGAGCGAGAGAGCGAGAGAGTGAGAGAGAGAGGAATTGAGAGAGAGACCGAGAGAGGCATTGAGAGAGAGAGCAAGAGGCATTGAGAGAGAGATCGAGAGAGAGAGAGAGAGAGACAGAGAGAGCGAGAGAGGCATTGAGAGAGAGCGAGAGAGGCATTGAGAGAGAGCGAGAGAGGCATTGAGGGAGAGAGCGAGAGAGAGACAGAGAGAGCGAGAGAGAGAGGCATTGAGAGAGAGAGCGAGAGAGAGACAGAGAGAGACAGAGAGAGCGAGCGAGAGGCATTGAGAGAGAGAGCGAGACAGGGAGAGAGAGAGAGAGAGAGAGAGCGAGAGAGAGCAAGAGAGAGAGAGAGAGAGAGAGAGAGCGAGAGAGACAGACAGGGAGAGATAGAGAGTGAGAGAGAGCGAGAGAGAGAGAGAGAGAGAGAGAGAGAGAGAGAGAGAGAGAGAGAGAGAGAGAGAGAGACAGCGAGAGAGCGAGAGAGACAGAGAGAGACAGAGAGAGAGAGAGAGAGACATTGAGAAAGGTAAGTGTGAGGGGAGGAAAATGGCTACAGGTTAAATTACAGATGAAGACAATCGAGGATTAATGATCCGCGACATTTTCACAACGCAGAGCTGTCCAAGGACAGAGTACAGAGGGGAGATGCCAGCGACCCGGTCTACATCCCAAATACCACACTATTCCCTATATAGTGCCCTGCTTTATAACCAGGGCCCTAGTTCCTACGTAATGTATAGGGAAATATGGTGCTATTTGGAACGTAGACCAGTAATTGGAGGAGCATGTAACTTCAGAAGTACTGCTGAGGGTACAGACAGAAAGAGAACTTTACTCTAGTTAAAGAAAACCCCAACATTTACTGTACCTGGTATGTGGTTGTCTTGGACAAATGTTGAAATGTGTTTATTTAGTTTTATTTCTTGGTTACTTTTAGGGTTGCCGTTGCACTGTAGTGTACAAGAAAGTCTTGAGTTTTTTATTTTTTATTTATTTTTATTTTTTTATTTTATTTTTTTCATCCCAATTGAAATACCTTCCTCTTCGTTTAGGTTAAACATTGTGTTCACGCTGACCACTGCATCTTTCAGCCGCTCGCCCATAAAGCCACAATACCTTCTCAATAGATCTCTCATGAGCTTGATTTCATCAACCCATATTTAACTTGGCAAAGAAACTCATCGGGTCGGAATGTCCACAATGCCAATTATAAAGAATATATTATATATATATATATATATATATATATATATATATATATATATATATATATATATATATATATATATCTTATGAAGTACAATTCACGTGAGATCACCTCTTGTAAAAATGGACACTTCCAAAAAAAGTCTAAGATTTATACACTAATGAACATGAGGGGTAGTAAAAGTGTCATTTGTGGACTTCTCACATGTGCTTTACAGTTCCCATGGAGTGACTGGTGGCTGCAACACATACCAGGCGACACAGGAGGGACAGCTGGAGGAGAGGGCCAAGCAACTCAATACGATGCGGATGTTAAAGATATGGGAGATGAGTCCATGAATCACAACTTCACAACGATATGGGAGATGAGTCCATGAATTACGACTTCACAAAGATATGGGAGATGAGTCAATGGATTACAACTTCACAAAGATATGGGAGATGAGTCCATGAATTACGACTTCACAAAGATATGGGAGATGAGTCCATGAATCACAACTTCACAACAATATGGGAGATGAGTCCATGAATCACGACTTCACAAAGATATGGGAGATGAGTCCATGAATTACGACTTCACAAAGATATGGGAGATGAGTCAATGAATCACGACTTCACAAAGATATGGGAGATGAGTCAATGAATCACGACTTCGCAACGATATGGGAGATGAGTCAATGAATCACAACTTCACAAAGATATGGGAGATGAGTCAATGAATCACAACTTCACAAAGATATGGGAGATGAGTCAATGAATCACAACTTCACAAAGATATATGAGATGAGTCCATGAATTACGACTTCACAAAGATATGGGAGATGAGTCCATGAACCACAACTTTAGGCTGTAAACTGTAGACTAGGTGCTGACTAACAGAGGGTAAACAGTAGACTAGGTGCTGACTGAGTAAACTAGACTAGGTGCTGACTAACAGAGGGTAAACTGTAGACTAGGTGCTGACTAACAGAGGGTAAACTGTAGACTAGGTGCTGACTAACAGAGGGTAAACTGTAGACTAGGTGCTGACTAACAGAGGGTAAACTGTAGACTAGGTGCTGACTAACAGAGGGTAAACTGTAGACTAGGTGCTGACTAACAGAGGGTAAACTGTAGACTAGGTGCTGACTAACAGAGGGTAAACTGTAGACTAGGTGCTGACTAACAGAGGGTAAACAGTAGACTAGGTGCTGACTAACAGAGAGTAAACTGTAGACTAGGTGCTGACTAACAGAGGGTAAACTGTAGACTAGGTGCTGACTAACAGAGGTAAACAGTAGACTAGGTCCTAACAGAGATTTAACAGAGGGTAAACTGTAGACTATGCTGACTAACAGAGGGTAAACTGTAGACTAGGTGCTGACTAACAGATAAACTGTAGACTAGGTGCTGACTAACAGAGGGTAAACTGTAGACTAGGTGCTGACTAACAGAGAGTAAACTGTAGACTAGGTGGACTAACAGATGACTAACAGAGGGTAAACTGTAGACTAGGTGCTGTTAAACAGTAGACATTTGGTAGATGCATCTTAGACTAGGTTCCATTTGGCTGATGCATCTTAGACTAGGTTCCAGAGGGTAAATTTGTGGATAACAGAGGGTAAATTGCGAGGGTAAACTGTAGACTAGGTGCTGACTAGGGTAAACTGTAGACTAGGGTTCTGTAGACAGGTTTAACAGAGGGTAAATGCATCTTAGGGGGTTCCTGTAGACTAGGTGCTGTTCCATTTGAATGCATCTTAGGGTTCCATTTGGAATGCATCTTAGGGTTCCAGGTTCATTTGGGATGCATTTGGGATGCATCTTAGGGTTCCATTTGGGATGCATCTTAGGGTTCCATTTGGGATGCATCTTAGGGTTCCATTTGGGATGCATCTTTGGGTTCCATTTGGGATGCATCTTAGGGTTCCATTTGGGATGCATCTTAGGGTTCCATTTGGGATGCATCTTTGGGTTCCATTTGGAATGCATCTTAGGGTTCCATTTGGGATGCAGGAGCCGCCAAGGATAGCAGAAAGAATCTAGACATGGATTACAGGAGAGAACACATCTGTTCCCACTGCTAATCAGACATAGAGAGAGAAGGGGAGAAAGACCAGGGAGAAGACATTTTAACCAGACCAGGGAGAGGACACTTTAACCAGACCAGAGAGAGGACACCCTAGCCAGACCAGAGAGAGGACACTTTAACCAGACCAGAGAGAGGACACCCAAGCCAGACCAGGGAGAGGACACTTTAACCAGACCAGAGAGAGGACACCCTAACCAGACCAGGAGAGGACACTTTAACCAGACCAGAGAGAGGACACCAGGGAGAGGACACTTTAACCAGACCAGAGAGAGGACACCCTAGCCAGACCAGGGAGATGGGACTTTAACCAGACCAGAGAGAGGACACTTTAACCAGACCAGAGAGAGGACACTTTAACCAGACCAGAGAGAGGACACCCAAGCCAAACCAGGGAGAGGACACTTTAACCAGACCAGAGAGAGGACACCCTAGCCAGACCAGGGAGAGGGCACTTTAACCAGACCAGAGAGAGGACACCCTAGCCAGACCAGACCAGACCAGAGAGGACACCCTAGCCAGACCAGGGAGAGGGCACTTTAACCAGACCAGAGAGAGGACACTTTAACCAGACCAGAGAGAGGACACTTTAACCAGACCAGAGAGCCAAACCAGGAGAGGACACTTTAACCAGACCAGAGAGAGGACACCCTAGCCAGACCAGGGAGAGGGCACTTTAACCAGACCAGAGAGAGGACACCCTAGCCAGACCAGGGAGAGGGCACTTTAACCAGACCAGAGAGAGGACACCCTAGCCAGACCAGGGAGAGGGCACATTAACCAGACCAGAGAGAGGACACTTCAACCAGACCAGAGAGAGGACACTTTAACCAGACCAGAGAGAGGACACTTTAACCAGACCAGAGATAAGACACTTTAACCAGACCAGAGAGAGGACACTTTAACCAGACCAGAGAGAGGACACTTTAACCAGACCAGAGATAAGACACTTTAACCAGACCAGAGAGAGGACACTTTAACCAGACCAGAGAGAGGACACTTCAACCAGACCAGAGAGAGGACACTTTAACCAGACCAGAGAGAGGACACTTTAACCAGACCAGAGAGAGGACACTTCAACCAGACCAGAGAGAGGACACTTCAACCAGACCAGAGAGAGGGCTAAGTTGTCAACCAACCAACCCCAGTAGGGTGAGTCCTGACCTGGAATACCATGAACTTGGCCCCATACCCTGGTCTCAGATCAGCTTGGCATCCCCCCTTATTGGTTACAGTTAAGAGTTGGCAAGAAGAAGCTGATCCTAGATCTGGGGCTGTAGTTTGACACGTTCCTCCTGTTAGAGGAATTCTGTTGCAAGGCAGTCTGAGTGAGAGAGCTGTGTGAGAAAGACTGAGAGGCCCAGTGTAAATTCTTGACCCTTTGGTTAACCTGTAGAAAAATGGTGTACTAGGCTAGATGTTGTTTTCATTCATCCGGTCTCAGCCTGCATTAATTTATCTATCGAATGATTTCCTTTTTGCTACGCACCACATTTAGACGTTGATGGATCGCTGGTTAAAACATGAACCTTTTCCTCCTCAACCAGCCTGTTACAGAACTGGCTTCTGGCTCTCTGTAGGCCAACGTCTCAAATAACACTCTATTCCCTACTTAGTGCACTACCATAGGGCTCTGGTCAAACGTAGTGCACGATACAGAGACTAGGGTGCCATTTGGGATGTACAATATCTTGAATGTTATGTGTGGTGATCAGCTGCCCTCAGACCAAGAGACCTTGGAAGGACAGATTGTGTTCCTTCCTCCTCGCTCTGTTTTCCCCATTCCAACCTGCTACACTTTATCTTAGTTTCACTATAACCAGGACTTATTCTTATGAGTTATGGTGTAATAAAATGATCGAGACAAAAGTGTAGGTAATGTCAATGTAATAGTGTTATACCTGTAATTTCTCTATTAAGGTTTGGAAACGCCACTGGGATTCTTATCCGGAGGGTTTTAACTTTAGCGCAAGAGTCAGCACTCTGGCTTTTCTTAATGATCATGTTCTGATTCCAACAGGTCTCTCCTCATTCCAACCTGTGGTTGGTCAGGTATCTTTGACATAGTTACATGGGCTTTGCACGGCTGTGGGCGGAAACAAGAGGTTCCATGTGGGATACTCTAATGTAAGCTGTAAAAGGTAGAGGTTATTTCATATAACAAAATATATATCGAAAACATTTAAAAAACATTTTCATCAAGATAAAAAATAGATGGTGCTGAAAGTAGCATTGATTTGGTCGTGAGGTGATGTTCATTTCACTGTTACAAGAGGACACTTAGTGCCTGTCCAAAAAGTAATGTGACTCCAATTATTACATGCAATAAGACTAAACCTTCACAACCTGAGTAGGTGTTGGGAATAAGACTGAACCTTCACAACATGAGTAGGTGTTGGGAATAAGACTAAACCTTCACAACCTGAGTAGGTGTTGGGAATAAGACTAAACCTTCACAACCTGAGCAGGTGTTGGGAATAAGACTAAACCTCCACAACCTGAGTAGGTGTTGGGAATAAGACTAAACCTTCACAACCTGAGTAGGTGTTGGGAATAAGACGTGTAACTATAACTAATATAAGTAGCTAAGAATTTAACTCCCAAGTTGACAATATAGTGTCATCAGCTAAAAGCTATATTAAAAAGTATTATAATTTAACTAGGCAAGTCAATTGAGAACAAATTCGCATTTTCAATGACGGCCTAGGAACAGTGGGTTAACTGCCTGTTCAGGGGCAGAACGACAGATTTGTGCCTTGTCAGCTCAGGGATTCGAACTTGCAACCTTTCGGTTATAAGTCCAACGCTCTAACCACTAGGCCACCCTGCCGCCCTGGTGCATCTTGTTTCATATTGAATATACAGTTGAGTAGATTTCAAAAGGTATGATAAGTCACTTTTTAGTCTTCATCAACATGTTTTTATTGCATTTCTCCCATGAAAACAGTCTTCATATCGACTCGGCAAACGGTGTGCGACAAAAGTCTCCCAGAGAGCAACAAAAGTCTCCCAGAGAGCGACAAAAGTCACCCAGAGAGCAACAAAAGTCTCCCAGAGAGCAACAAAAGTCTCCCAGAGACCGACAAAAGTCTCCCAGAGAGCGACAAAAGTCTCCCAGAGAGCAACAAAAGTCTCCCAGAGAGAGACAAAAGTCTCCCAGAGAGCAACAAAAGTCTCCCAGAGACCGACAAAAGTCTCCCAGAGAGCGACAAAAGTCTCCCAGAGAGCAACAAAAGTCTCCCAGAGAGCAACAAAAGTCTCCCAGAGAGCAACAAAAGTCTCCCAGAGACCGACAAAAGTCTCCCAGAGAGCGACAAAAGTCTCCCAGAGACCGACAAAAGTCTCCCAGAGAGCGACAAAAGTCTCCCAGAGAGCGACAAAAGTCTCCCAGTCTACAGTTTACACGTTGATGGAGACTGTTATTTCAATAGTAAATATAATATATATAATAATAAGAATATATAGGTCGATGTGAACTGTACTCACTCAACCCGGAGTCAATCACCACCTTCCGGAGACACCTGAAACCCCACCTCTTCAAGGAATACCTAGGATAGGATAAAGTAATCCTTCTCACCCCCCTTAAATGATTTAGATGCACTATTGTAAAGTGGCTGTTCCACTGATGTCAGAAGGTGAATTCACCAATTTGTAAGTCGCTCTGGATAAGAGCGTCTGCTAAATGACTTAAATGTAAATGTAAATGTCAACCTCACAGGTTGTTTGTTCGACAGAGTATAAAACGCTTCCTCTTCGCGGTAATGAACTCAACAAAAAAATATACAGTATATATATTTTTAAATTAGTAGATAAATACTGAAATGACTGACAGGAATTGCTATTATATCTAAAGTTGAAACTAAACTTTAAATGAAATGTTTAAATAATAAAACGGTTTAAATTTGACAGTTTCGTGGCGCGAGAGGAGAACCTCTGGGTCCGCGTCAACACGCCATCAGAAGAAGACGATCAAATGTTTTCCGTTTAAAAAAGAAATAAGATAAACAACAACAAATAGAGTATCTCTGTATCTCATGGTCTTTAATATGTGTTATTATTCTTTTGTTTTAGCATATCTACTTTACTGAATTCAAATTCATTTCAATAATATTACGTTTGTTTGTTTATTATTTAAATTGTCTATAAACAAAATATGAACGTGCATATGGTCTATAATTGCAAAATAATATTTTTTTATTAAAATATGCTAAATTGCATTTAAATTAATTTAATTCGACACTGTAATATTTCTATTAAATATCATATAATTGAATATACAGTTGACTAGGTAAAAAAATGTGTGATAATGTGATAATATGTGATAATGCTTTACATAATTGTCTTTAATCTCTCAACCCATCGATAATGATTCCAGTCTGGTAGAAGTGAAAGCTTTTTCACCTCACAAAGTAAAGTGGTGCTAAAATTATACATTTATGACCATTAATATATTTTAACAACCTACATTTCACACATTTATAACCTTTTTTCCGCACTTTCTCTCACTCTCTCTCGCACTCTCTCTCTATTCAATTTAAATTACATTTAAATTTAAGGGGCTTTATTTGCATGGAAAATATATGTTTTCATTGCCAAATGCAAGTTAAATAGATAATAAACAAAAGTTATTGCAAATAACAATAAAAAAATGAACAGTAAACATTACACTCTCTCTCGATTCCTGTCTCTGTCTCTCTCTCTCTGTCTCTCTCTAGCGCCTCCTGTAGGTTACCTCCTGAATAGGTTGTGTGAGCCCTTCTGAGCACACGAGAATACCATGACAACACCTTTTTGACCTGAACTTCTCAGAACACGGCTCGATAGGTGAAGATTCAAATTCAGTGGCGGTTGGTGCTGTTTAAGATGAGGAAGGAGGATTTTACTTTTAATGAGAGTGCCCTTATTTCTATTACAACGTATTGGATGACTGTCATACAAATTCCATATTCATCCTAACAGCAATAGGTTTAGGCTACTACATGGTACTCTAATGTTTCCCTGTACCCAGCATGAGGTTGCTACAACCTAGCCTTATGAATGAAAGTGTACAAAGTAGGTGCCCACAGGTCGAGAGACACATTTGAGTAATCAAGGTGACAGACATTGCCACATTCAATATCACTTTTAACACTCTTGCCTGCATCTAGCTGATCTAGGGTGTAATCATTAGTCCGACAGTATCACCTCTTGCCTGCATCTAGCTGATCTAGGGTGTAATCATTAGTCCAACAGTGTCACCTCTTGCCTGCATCTAGCTGATCTAGGGTGTAATCATTAGTCCAACAGTATCACCTCTTGCCTGCATCTAGCTGATCTAGGGTGTAATCATTAGTCCAACAGTATCACCTCTTGCCTGCATCTAGCTGATCTAGGGTGTAATCATTAGTCCAACAGTATCACCTCTTGCCTGCATCTAGCTGATCTAGGGTGTAATCATTAGTCCAACAGTATCACCTCTTGCCTGCATCTAGCTGATCTAGGGTGTAATCATTAGTCCAACAGTATCACCTTTTGCCTGCATCTAGCTGATCTAGGGTGTAATCATTAGTCCAACAGTATCACCTCTTTTCTGCATCTAGCTGATCTCGGGTGTAATCATTAGTCCAACAGTATCACCTCTTGCCTGCATCTAGCTGATCTAGGGTGTAATCATTAGTCCAACAGTATCACCTCTTGCCTGCATCTAGCTGATCTAGGGTGTAATCATTAGTCCAACAGTATCACCTTTTGCCTGCATCTAGCTGATCTAGGGTGTAATCATTAGTCCAACAGTATCACCTCTTTTCTGCATCTAGCTGATCTCGGGTGTAATCATTAGTCCAACAGTATCACCTCTTGCCTGCATCTAGCTGATCTAGGGTGTAATCATTAGTCCGACAGTATCACCTCTTGCCTGCATCTAGCTGATCTAGGGTGTAATCATTAGTCCGACAGTATCACCTCTTGCCTGCATCTAGCTGATCTAGGGTGTAATCATTAGTCCAACAGTGTCACCTCTTGCCTGCATCTAGCTGATCTAGGGTGTAATCATTAGTCCAACAGTATCACCTCTTGCCTGCATCTAGCTGATCTAGGGTGTAATCATTAGTCCAACAGTATCACCTCTTGCCTGCATCTAGCTGATCTAGGGTGTAATCATTAGTCCAACAGTATCACCTCTTGCCTGCATCTAGCTGATCTAGGGTGTAATCATTAGTCCAACAGTATCACCTATTGCCTGCATCTAGCTGATCGAGGGTCTAATCATTAGTCCAAACAGTTGCAAACAAGAGTTTCTATTGGACAAATGCAGGTAGGTTTGTCCCCGTTTTGTTTGCTTCCGTTTTAGAAAAGTATTTCAACAGAATCGGCTGAATGAATACACCACTGATCACCTCCACACACAGTTCACTTTCATAGCAGCCACATACAAAAGCATCATTACTTTACTAGTTGTATAATTCCTTCTCACATCTACGCGGTTTCCTTCTCTCACCTTTTTCCTTCGCTTGTGGACTTCAGGGCACAACACATCAGTTGTCTATGACCAGGTGAAAAAACAGTTACAAGCCAAACCTTCGGATCATAACCGCTACACACAGCCTACATCGTTGTCACCATAGTAACGTTAAAGTCAACATAGCTACTGGAACTAATGCATTAGTACACCCGCTACAGTCACACAGTACAGTATACATACAGCAAGCAGTACATCTGCTAACCATGTGTATGTGACCAATAACATCTGCTAACCATGTGTATGTGACCAATAACATCTGCTAACCATGTGTATGTGACAATAACATCTGCTAAACATGTGACCAATAACATCTGCTAACCATGTGTATGTGACCAATAACATCTGCAACCATGTGTATGTGACCAATAACATCTGCTAACCATGTGTATGTGACCAATAACATCTGCTAACCCTGTGTATGTGACCAATAATATCTGTTAACCATGTGTATGTGACCAATAACATCTGCTAACCATGTGTATGTGACCAATAACATCTGCTAACCATGTGTATGTGACCAATAATATCTGTTAACCATGTGTATGTGACCAATAACATCTGCTAACCATGTGTATGTGACCAATAACATCTCCTAACCATGTGTATGTGACCATTAACATCTGCTAACAATGTGTATGTGACCAATAACATCTGCTAATCATGTGTATGTGACCAATAACATCTGCTAACCATGTGTATGTGACCAATAACATCTGCTAACCATGTGTATGTAACCAATAACATCTGCTAGCCATGTGTATGTGACCAATAACATCTGCTAACCATGTGTATGTGACCATTAACATCTGCTAACCATGTGTATGTGACCATTAACATCTGCTAATCATGTGTATGTGACCAATAATATCTGTTAACCATGTGTATGTGACCAATAACATCTGCTAACCATGTGTATGTGACCAATAACATCTGCTAACCATGTGTATGTGACCACTAACATCTCCTAACCATGTGTATGTGACCATTAACATCCGCTAACCATGTGTATGTGACCAATAACATCTGCTAATCATGTGTATGTGACCAATAACATCTGCTAACCATGTGTATGTGACCAATAACATCTGCTAAACATGTGTATGTAACCAATAACATCTGCTAACCATGTGTATGTGACCAATAACATCTGCTAACCATGTGTATGTGACCAACAACATCTGCTAACCATGTGTATGTGACCAATACAATTTGACTTGATGTCAGTTCATGCTGCAAGAACTCTGATAGGATGGAGGACATCCTCCAGAGGTTGTCATTAATTAATATGTAAGTCTATATAAGAGGGTGACAACCATGAGCCTCCTAGGTTTTGTATTGACGTCAATGTACCCAGAGCAGGACGGAAGCTGGCTGTCCTCTGGCTACACCATGGTGCTACGCTACAGAGTTCCGCTGAGGCTACTGAAGTCCTTCTTTGAAAAACAATTATTATTTTAATCAGTCATTTGGTGACATGAATATACATTGACTTTACAAACCATTAAGAACACCTTCCTAATATTGAGTTGCACCCCACTCTCCCCTTCTGCTTTCAGAACAGTCTCAAGTCGTCTGGGACTCTTTAAGGTGTCGAAAGCGTTCCACACGGATGCTGGCCCCATGTTGACTCCGATGCTTCTCATTGGACAACTCAGCTGTGTCAAGTTGGCTGGATGTCCTTTGGGTGGTGGACCATTATCGATCTTTTGTCTTGACCTTTCACCCTCTGAATGGCACACATACACCATCCGTGTCTCAATTGTCTCAAGGCTTAAAAGTCCTTCTACCCCGATTGAAGTGGATTCAGTATCGTTTTATCTATAAATGCTAACTTTTTTTATTAATGTTTTCACTATTTAAAAGCAAAAATGAAATGCACTGATTAGGAAAGGTCCTCTCCTTCCTCCTCCTCCTCCTCCTCTGAGGATCCTCCACCGGAGAAAAGGGTTAAATGTAACAAGACAATTGGACGAAAAAGACAGGAAGTAACAAGACAATTGGACGAAAAAGACAGGAAGTAACAAGACAATTGGACGAAAAAGACAGGAAGTATTGAATCACTGTATTCACTATTTCATTTGTCAATGATCATCTGAATTAATGTAATCACAGTCATCTGGAGAGGCTTTTATAGCCTGAGTCAATGATGGGAACGTCAATCATGTTAATATGCAATTGTGGAAAAAAATAAGAAAAAAACAGGTCTGTTGATATTAAAGTGTCTGCAGACAGTTAATAAGATTGAAACTGACAGTTTACATTTTAATATTTTGTTAATAATAAAACGCTGATTTGATCATCTGTGAAATAATAAAAGGGAGTTTTTTTTTTTTTTTTTTTTTTTTTTTTGAGATACTTCATGAAACTGTCACAATGCATTAAACCTAATCAGGTTAGACGTGATAATGCACTCAGTCGATCATGCAGACTCAGACAGGAAGAAGCTCAGAGCCACTCACTCATAACCCCGAAGACAAGCCCACACCTTCAGATTGATGGAGAGATGGAAGAGAGAGAGAGAGAGAGAAAGAAATATGGAGAAATATGGAGAAAAAGAGTGAGGGAGAGCGAGAGAGAGAGCAAGGTGAATGGAGATAGAGTGTTGGAAAAAGAGGGAGATAGAGAGAGAGAGAGAGAGGGAGAGAGAGGGGAGAGAGAGAGATGGAGAGAGAGAGAGAGGGACTGAGACAGTGAGAGAGGAGAGAGAGAGAGGGAGTGAGAGAGTGAGATAGAGAGAGAGAGATATATAGAGAGAGAGAGAGAGAGATGGAGAGAGAGAGAGAGAGAGAGAGAGAGGGAGTGAGACAGTGAGAGAGGAGAGAGAGAGGGAGTGAGAGAGTGAGATAGAGAGAGAGCTAGAGAGAGAGAGAGGAGAGAGAGAGAGAGAGAGAGAGAGAGAGATAGATAGAGAGAGAGAGAGGGTTTCTTAATTTCTCCCTGCTCCATCTGTTGAAATGATAAAGTGTAGCGATAATGGTCCACAACCGGATTAAATTAATCAGGTTTGTCCATTTCACCGCTGCAGGTCCCACGCAGATGATTGCAATTCTCCCTGTCAAGCCATTACTGTGAGAGCTATTTCAGTGGCTGATGACATTAACATTGGGAATGAATGTAAATTTGCCACTACAACTAACACCTCTCCTTCGTGTATGTTTGAGACGGGAGGCAGGCAGGGGCTATAAGGAAGTCCCGAAGTGCAACGATCAACGATAAAACAACCCCCCCCCGTTACCATTTTTGAATGAAACATTCCAACAAACCAAGGTGCTATTTGATTAGGCTGAACTCATGTGATCAATAAATCCTGGTGGATGTTTTCATGTTGTCAGGGGGATCCGATTGCTATGGAGAGAGAGAGAGACTTAACCCCTTGTACTATTACTGTCTCTCTGCCTGGCCTCTGGACTGAAAAGAAATACACATTATAGAAGGGTATCTCACATGTACACTGTAGGCTTCATTACATGGACCTGGGATGCCTTCCCGAATGGATCCCTGTTACCAACAGCACGCCACCGGAGCTGGTCAACAGCAGTGCGCTATGGAGGGAACAGGGTGCAAATTGGGAGACACGCGGAGTCGCTCTGATAAAAGTATAACAGTATTATCGCCAT
Source organism: Oncorhynchus masou masou (assembly GCF_036934945.1). Classification (NCBI taxonomy): domain Eukaryota; kingdom Metazoa; phylum Chordata; class Actinopteri; order Salmoniformes; family Salmonidae; genus Oncorhynchus; species Oncorhynchus masou. The sequence continues at coordinate 120,017 of NW_027004881.1, forward strand.
TTCCTAACTATTCCTGCCGGTCTCACGCTTAGTAGGAGACTTGAGAGAATTTCATTTAATTTCTCCTGGAGTTGATAAATCAAATATTTTCCTCGTTTCCTTCAGCTGGATCGAGTCACAGCCCGGGGACGGAATTGAACAGAGGCGTCCTCAACACACACACACACACACACACACACACACACACACACACACACACACACACACACACACACACACACACACACACACACACACACACACACACACACACACAGACGTTCTTAACACACACACACGCGCGCGCACGCACACACACACACACACACACACACACACACACACACACACACACACACACACACACACACACACACACACACACACACACACACACACACACACACACAGAGTTGTTCTTAACACACAACAGAGGTGTTCTTAACAGGGAGGAGATCCCAGCTTAGCGACCCAAGTGACACCATATTACCCACAAGCCACAGCTAGAGTCCCAAAGCTCACGACTGCTACTTAAAGACAGGAACTGGCCTCTCGGTCACGCAAAAAAAAACGTCAAACGCCCTCTTGTTTATTCTCAACACTTCAATAACCTTTGATTTATACCACCTGTAAAATAAGATAAAATAAATGATAAATACAAAATATAACAATGCACCAACGTTTCTTTCGTGCATAGATGGCATGCTAATTCCCTATATAGTGCACTACTTTAGACCAGGGCTGGCACCCTATTCCCTATATAGTGCACTGCTTTAGACCAGGGATGGCACCCTATTCCCTATATAGTGCACTACTTTAGACCAGGGATGGCACCCTATTCCCTATATAGTGCACTACTTTAGACCAGGGATGGCACCCTATTCCCTATATAGTGCACTACTTTAGACCAGGGATGGCACCCTATTCCCTATATAGTGCACTACTTTAGACCAGGGCTGGCACCCTATTCCCTATATAGTGCACTACCTTAGACCAGGGCTGGCACCCTATTCCCTATATAGTGCACTACTTTAGACCAGGGATGGCACCCTATTCCCTATATAGTGCACTACTTTAGACCAGGGATGGCACCCTATTCCCTATATAGTGCACTACCTTAGACCAGGGCTGGCACCCTATTCCCTATATAGTGCACTACTTTAGACGAGGGCTGGCACCCTATTCCCTATATAGTGCACTACTTTAGACGAGGGCTGGCACCCTATTCCCTATATAGTGCACTACTTTAGACCAGGGCTGGCACCCTATTCCCTATATAGTGCACTACTTTAGACCAGGGCTGGCACCCTATTCCCTATATAGTGCACTACTTTAGACCAGGGCTGGCACCCTATTCCCTATATAGTGCACTACTTTAGACCAGGGCTGGCACCCTATTCCCTATATAGTGCACTACTTTAGACCAGGGCTGGCACCCTATTCCCTATATAGTGCACTACTTTAGACCAGGGATGGCACCCTATTCCCTATATAGTGCACTACTTTAGACCAGGGCTGGCACCCTATTCCCTATATAGTGCACTACTTTAGACCAGGGCTGGCACCCTATTCCCTATATAGTGCACTACTTTAGACCAGGGATGGCACCCTATTCCCTATATAGTGCACTACTTTAGACCAGGGCTGGCACCCTATTCCCTATATAGTGCACTACTTTAAACCAGGGCTGGCACCCTATTCCCTATATAGTGCACTACTTTAGACCAGGGATGGCACCCTATTCCCTATATAGTGCACTACTTTAGACCAGGGCTGGCACCCTATTCCCTATATAGTGCACTACTTTAGACCAGGGCTGGCACCCTATTCCCTATATAGTGCACTACTTTAGACCAGGGATGGCACCCTATTCCCTATATAGTGCACTACTTTAGACCAGGGCTGGCACCCTATTCCCTATATAGTGCACTACCTTAGACCAGGGCTGGCACCCTATTCCCTATATAGTGCACTACTTTAGACCAGGGATGGCACCCTATTCCCTATATAGTGCACTACTTTAGACCAGGGCTGGCACCCTATTCCCAATATAGTGCACTACTTTAGACCAGGGCTGGCACCCTATTCCCTATATAGTGCACTACTTTAGACCAGGGATGGCACCCTATTCCCTATATAGTGCACTACTTTAGACGAGGGCTGGCACCCTATTCCCTATATAGTGCACTACTTTAGACCAGGGATGGCACCCTATTCCCTATATAGTGCACTACTTTAGACCAGGGCTGGCACCCTATTCCCTATATAGTGCACTACTTTAGACCAGGGCTGGCACCTATTCCCTATATAGTGCATTACTTTAGACCAGGGCTGGCACCCTATTCCCTATATAGTGCACTACTTTAGACCAGGGCTGGCACCCTATTCCCTATATAGTGCACTACTTTAAACCAGGGCTGGCACCCAAGATACAAAGAGCTGTGGTCAATAAAATGTAGTGCACTATATAGGGCCGCAAACATTTTCTCTTGCACAGTCAAAGGGTTGATGTTAGTCATACCGCTGCAGTTAAACATATTTTAGCGTCTATCTGTTTTTTTTAAGGAGCTTTTAAACCCCACATCTGCTTTTAGTGTCTATTTCCAGTTTTAGAGGAACGAGTCCTTTTACAGACGTCTTAATTTGACCCCTTTCATCGCAGGAATAAACAAATCGTCCTGCAGCGTGAGGATTTTAGTATCTGAAGAAATATTTTGATTGGCCGCCAAAGGGCAGCTGGATGTTTGTATACAGTGTGAACCGTAGCTACAGAACCGTAGCTACATCGTACCTCGCGTAGGCTACGTGCAGGCTATATGCAGGCTATTTGCAGACTACGCGCAGGCTACGTTCAGGCTACGTTCGGGCTAAGTTCAGGCTACGTGCAGGCTATATGCAGGCTATATGCAGGCTACGCGCAGGCTACACGCAGTCTACACGCAGGCTACGTTCAGGCTACGTTCAGGCTACGTTCAGGCTATCTGCAGGCTACGTGCAGACTACGTGCACGCTACACGCAGGCTACGCGCAGGCTACGTGCAGGCTACGTGCAGGCTACGTGCAGGCTATATGCAGGCTACGTGCAGGCTACGTGCACGCTACACGCAGGCTACGCGCAGGCTACACGCAGTCTACACGCAGGCTACGTTCAGGCTACGTTCAGGCTACGTTCAGGCTCTCTGCAGGCTATATGCAGGCTACGTGCACGCTACACGCAGGCTACGCGCAGGCTACACGCAGTCTACACGCAGGCTACGTTCAGGCTACGTGTAGACTACGTTCAGGCTATGTTCAGGCTACGTGCAGGCTACGTGCAGACTACGTTCAGGCTACGTGCAGGCTACGTTCAGGCTACGTGCAGGCTACGTGCAGGCTACGTTCAGGCTACGTTCAGGCTACGTGCAGGCTACGTGCAGACTACGTGCAGGCTACGTGCAGGCTACGTTCAGGCTACGTTCAGGCTACGTGCAGGCTACGTGCAGACTACGTGCAGGCTACGTTCAGGCTACGTGCAGGCTACGTGCAGACTACGTTCAGGCTACGTTCAGGCTACGTTCAGGCTATCTGCAGGCTACGTTCAGGCTACGTGCAGGCTACGTGCAGGCTACGTTCAGGCTACGTTCAGGCTACGTTCAGGCTACGTGCAGGCTACGTGCAGACTACGTGCAGGCTACGTGCAGGCTACTTTCGGGCTACGTGCAGGCTACGTGCAGGCTACGTTCAGGCTACGTTCAGGCTACGTTCAGGCTACGGCGCATCTCGTGTGATTTCCTATGTGGATTGTAATAAGTAATAAATGGGCATATTTGTCATTATGAAAAATCTGTTTATTTAGATCAAGAGTTTTATTAGATGTGGAAGCCAAGCAATTGTCAGAATAAATGATTGGTTTCTTCAGTGTCTGTGTGGTCCAGCGCTTTATTCAACTCGGAACGTTAAGAACAAATTCTCATCTACAATGACGGCCTGCCCCGGCAAAACCAGGAAGAAGCTGGGCCAATTGTGTGCCGCCCTATGGGACTCCCAATCACAGGTCGGTTGTGATACAGCCTGGAAACGAACCAGGTTCCGTAGTGACTACCCTTGCACTGAGATGCAGTGCCTTAGACCGCTGTGCCACTCAGGAGTCACAGCCACTGATCTGCCAGAGTCGACATCGGTTCAAATCCCACTGCCCTTTACCTCATGAATGACTGTCTAATTTGTACGCATTCATTCCACGTGGTTACAGGGTTAATTCCATGTGGTTACAGGGTTAATTCTGGATGGTTACAAGGTTAATTCCACATGGTTACAGGGTTAATTCCACATGGTTACAGGGTTAATTCCACGTGGCTACAGGGTTAATTCTGGATGGTTACAAGGTTAATTCCACATGGTTACAGGGTTAATTCCACATGGTTACAGGGTTAATTCCACGTGGCTACAGGGTTAATTCCGCATGGTTACAAGGTTAATTCCACATGGTTACAGGGTTAATTCCACATGGTTACAGGGTTAATTCCACGTGGTTACAGGGTTAATTCCACATGGTTACAGGGTTAATTCCATGTGGTTTCAGGGTTAATTCTGGATGGTTACAGGGTTAATAACTGGTGGTTACAGGGTTAATTCTGGATGGTTACAGGGTTAATAACTGGTGGTTACAGGGTTAATTCTGGATGGTTACAGGGTTAATAACTGGTGGTTACAGGGTTAATTCCACATGGTTACAGGGTTAATTCCACGTGGCTATAGGGTTAATTCCATGTGGTTACAGGGTTAATTCTGGATGGTTACAGGGTTAATTCCACGTGGTTACAGGGTTAATTCTGGATGGTTACAGGGTTAATTCCACGTGGTTACAGGGTTAATTCTGGATGGTTAAAGGGTTAATAACTGGTGGTTACAGGGTTAATTCCACGTGGTTACAGGGTTAATAACTGGTGGTTACAGGGTTAATAACTGGTGGTTACAGGGTTAATTCTGGATGGTTACAGGGTTAATAACTGGTGGTTACAGGGTTAATTCTGGATGGTTACAGGGTTAATTCCATGTGGTTACAGGGTTAATTCTGGATGGTTACAGGGTTAATAACTGGTGGTTACAGGGTTAATTCCACGTGGTTACAGGGTTAATTCCATGTGGTTACAGGGTTAATTCTGGATGGTTACAGGGTTAATAACTGGTGGTTACAGGGTTAATTCCACGTGGTTACAGGGTTAATTCCATGTGGTTACAGGGTTAATTCTGGATGGTTACAGGGTTAATTCCACGTGGTTACAGGGTTAATTCTGGATGGTTACAGGGTTAATAACTGGTGGTTAAAGGGTTAATTCCATGTGGTTACAGGGTTAATTCTACATGGTTTGAGGTTTTTATTTTATTTGACTAAAAGAACAAATTCTTATTTTCAATTATCAGCTCGGGGTTTCGAAATTGCAACCTTCCGGATACTATTCCAACACACTAACCACTAGGCTACCCTGCCACCTCTACACTCTAACCACTAGGCTACATGCCACCTCTACACTCTAACCACTAGGCTACCCTGCCACCTCTACACTCTAACCACTAGGCTACCTGCCTCCTCTACTCTCTAACCACTAGGCTACCTGCCGTCCCTACACTCTAACCACTAGACTACCTGCCACATCTACACTCTAACCACTAGGCTACCTGCCACCTCTACACTCTAACCACTAGGCTACCTACCACCTCTACACTCTAACCACTAGGTTACCTGCCACCTCTACACTCTAACCACTAGGCTACCTGCCACCTCTACACTCTAACCACTAGGCTACCTGCCTCCTCTACACTCTAACCACTAGGCTACCTGCCTCCTCTACACTCTAACCACTAGGCTACCCTGCCACCTCTACACTCTAACCACTAGGCTACCCTGCCACCTCTACACTCTAACCACTAGGCTACCTGCCACCTCTACACTCTAACCACTAGGCTACCTGCCACCTCTACACTCTAACCACTAGGCTACCTGCCACCACTACACTCTAAACACTAGGCTACCCTACCACTCTTCCTCTCTGCATTAGTCCTCCCTGCAACCAGTCTTTTAAGATATGCTCGCCCATGGGTGGTGTTGTTATTGAGACAACTTAGTCCTTTTTGAACAAACTAATGGCAATTTACCTATTTGACATTTTTCTGTACAATAGAAATGAACTATTTCCTCATTTACCACGGCAAATCTATTGTGGCAATTTACCCAACACTGTATGAATGGAAACTAATGTTGGTGTAGCCTTATGTTATTATTTTATTAGTTTCCTATTTATGTTATCATGTTATCATTCGTGTTATCAACAGCGTCTGGTATGGTCCTTTCTTATCAAGATCAGGAGTAAAATATCCCAGGACTGTCCATATTTGAAATGTTTATAACATAATCAGGGGAGGGGGGGGTTTGAGTTATATTTGTGCCAGAAAGATATGGACTGGAATCAAACCAAAGTGGACACAGTAGGTCCAGGCCACGATCTTTACCTCTGTCACGCCCTGACCTTAGAGATCCTTTTTACATCTCTGTTTGGTTTGATTCAGGGTGTGATTTGGGGTGGGTCTTCTATGTTCTATTATTTTGTATTTCTATGTTTTGTATTTCTATGTTTTGGTCGGGTAGGGTTCTCAATCAGGGACGGCTGCCTATCGTTGTCTCTGATTGAGAACCATACTTAGGTAGCCCTTTTTCCCACCTGTGTTTGTGGGAAGTTGACTTTGTTTTAGGGCACATAGCAGTTAGCGTCACAGTTTTGTTCCGCGTTCCTTTTCCTAATAAAGACAAAATGGACGCTCACCACGCCGCACCTTGGTCCTCTTCTTCTAACGGCCGTGACCACCTCAGCATACAATTGACATCTTGTGTTATTAAGCTTTATAAATCGACTGATGTGTGCGTATTTTCAGATACAATTTTCTTTTCTACATTTGAACGTTGCCGTGACAGTGCCTAGGTCTATATCGTTTGAACGAGCGAGAGTTACATAGTTATTTTGACAGGAAGTCCTGATCCCGACTGCCCCAGCATGGACAGAAAGATGACTGCTCATTTGAATTTCTGTGGTCGCAGTGGGAAAAGTCTCTACGACAAAAGAGTGACGAAGTTCAGATCCGACGTCTGCAGGTCTTGTGTCTGAAAAGGAGAAACTACCGTAACCAATCAGACAGCATTTCAATTTGGGAAAAACAGGTGTTTCACATTAGTTTCCTATCAGATTACTGGCACAGTGAAATAACCTGCACCTGGAGAAAAGTACATATTGTCTTTTCATACACAAAAGGGAGGGGGAACAACTTTTGTCTAAATACTCTCTCTCCTACTCTCTCTCTCGCTCTCTCTCTCTCTCTCTCTCTCTCTCTCTCTCTCTCTCTCGCTCTCCCTCCCTCCCTACTCCATCTTATTTTGTTTATCAGACAATGTGATTTATAATAGCTGGATGGATGCCCAGGTAATCTGAGGAGGTGAGGCTTGTTATAGTTGGTGGAGAGAGGCACTATTCACTGTCTCTGTTCCAAATGGGTACCCTATTCCCTATGGGCTCTGGTCAAAAGTAGTGCATTATCTAGGGTGCATTCCAGTGGCAGCCCAACAACACGTCAATCAATTACTCTTTGCACGGCAGTAATTTAGGAAGTGTCACCATCATCTCTGTTGGCTTATAAAACAACAACACTCCTGGAGCCAAGTAAAGACAAGAGACAAGGAACAATGTTTCAAAGCATTGCAGGAATGCCAACAGGTGTATGCCAAGACTGTCTCTTAATAAACAGCAAGCACACACAGGAGTGTTACACACACACACACGTACAGTACACACACACACACACACACACACACACACACACACACACACACACACACACACGTACAGTACACACACACACACACACACACACACACACACGTACAGTACACACACACACGTAGAGTACACACACACACACACACGTACAGTACACACACACACGTACAGTACACACACACACACACGTACAGTACACACACACACTTACAGTACACACACACACGTACAGTACACACACACACGTACAGTACACACACACACACACGTACAGTACACACACAAACGTACAGTACACACACACACACATGTATACAGTACACACACACACACGTACAGTACACACACACACGTACAGTACACACACATGTACAGTACACACACACACGTACAGTACACACACACACGTACAGTACACACACACCCGTACAGTACACACACACACGTACAGTACACACACACACGTACAGTACACACACACATGTATACAGTACACACACACACGTACAGTACACACACACACGTACAGTACACACACACACGTACAGTACACACACCTGTATACAGTACACACACACACATGTATACAGTACACACACATACATGTATACAGTACACACACACACGTACAGTACACACACACACACACACACATGTATACAGTACACACACACACATGTACAGTACACACACACACGTACAGTACACACACACACGTACAGTACACACACACACACACACATGTATACAGTACACACACACGTACAGTACACACACACACGTACAGTACACACACACATGTACAGTACACACACACACGTACAGTACACACACACACGTACAGTACACACACATGTATACAGTACACACACACACATGTATACTGTACACACACACACACATGTATACAGTACACACACACACATGTATACAGTACACACACATACATGTAAACAGTACACACACACATGTATACAGTACACCCACACACATGTATACAGTACACACACACACATGTATACAGTACACACACACACACACATGTATACAGTACACACACACATGTATACAGTACACACACACACACACATGTATACAGTACACACACACACACGTTTACAGTACACACACACACATGTATACAGTACACACACACACACATGTATACAGTACACACACACACATGTATACAGTTCACACACAGACATGTATACAGTACACACACACACGTTTACAGTACACACACACACGTTTACAGTACACACACACACACATGTATACAGTACACACACACACACATGTATACAGTACACACACACACACATGTATACAGTTCACACACACACACATGTATACAGTACACACACACATGTATACAGTACACACACACACGTACAGTACACACACACACGTACAGTACACACACACACGTACAGTACACACACACATGTATACAGTACACACACACACATACAGTACACACACACACACACACGTACAGTACACACACAAACGTACAGTACACACACACACACATGTATACAGTACACACACACACACGTACAGTACACACACACACGTACAGTACACACACATGTACAGTACACACACACACGTACAGTACACACACACACGTACAGTACACACACACGTACAGTACACACACACACGTACAGTACACACACACACGTACAGTACACACACACATGTATACAGTACACACACACACGTACAGTACACACACACACGTACAGTACACACACACACGTACAGTACACACACCTGTATACAGTACACACACACACATGTATACAGTACACACACATACATGTATACAGTACACACACACACGTACAGTACACACACACACACACACATGTATACAGTACACACACACACATGTACAGTACACACACACACGTACAGTACACACACACACGTACAGTACACACACACACACACACATGTATACAGTACACACACACGTACAGTACACACACACACGTACAGTACACACACACATGTACAGTACACACACACACGTACAGTACACACACATGTATACAGTACACACACACACATGTATACTGTACACACACACACACATGTATACAGTACACACACACACATGTATACAGTACACACACATACATGTAAACAGTACACACACACATGTATACAGTACACCCACACACATGTATACAGTACACACACACACATGTATACAGTACACACACACACACACATGTATACAGTACACACACACATGTATACAGTACACACACACACACATGTATACAGTACACACACACACACGTTTACAGTACACACACACACATGTATACAGTACACACACACACACATGTATACAGTACACACACACACATGTATACAGTTCACACACAGACATGTATACAGTACACACACACACGTTTACAGTACACACACACACGTTTACAGTACACACACACACACATGTATACAGTACACACACACACACATGTATACAGTACACACACACACACATGTATACAGTTCACACACACACACATGTATACAGTACACACACACATGTATACAGTACACACACACACGTACAGTACACACACACACGTACAGTACACACACACACGTACAGTACACACACACATGTATACAGTACACACACACACATACAGTACACACACACACGTACAGTACACACACACACGTACATGTATACAGTACACACACATACATGTATACAGTACACACACACACGTACAGTACACACACACACACATGTATACAGTACACACACACACGTATACAGTTCACACACAGACATGTATACAGTACACACACACACGTTTACAGTACACACACACACGTATACAGTACACACACACACATGTATACAGTACACACACACACACACATGTATACAGTACACACACACACACATGTATACAGTTCACACACACATGTATACAGTACACACACACATGTATACAGTACACACACACACGTACAGTACACACACACACGTACAGTACACACACACACGTACAGTACACACACACATGTATACAGTACACACACACACGTACAGTACACACACACACGTACAGTACACACACACACGTACATGTATACAGTACACACACACACGTACAGTACACACACACACACATGTATACAGTACACACACACACATGTACATTACACACACACACGTACAGTACACACACACGTACAGTACACACACACACATGTATACAGTACACACACACACGTACAGTACACACACACACGTACAGTACACACACACATGTACAGTACACACACACACGTACAGTACTCACACACACGTACAGTACACACACATGTGTACAGTACACACACACACATGTATACTGTACACACACACACATGTATACAGTACACACACATACATGTATACAGTACACACACATACATGTATACAGTACATACACACATGTATACAGTACACCCAAACACATGTATACAGTACACACACACACACATGTATACAGTACACACACATGTATACAGTACACACACACACACATGTATACAGTACACACACACACATGTATACAGTACACACACACACATGTATACAGTACACACACACACACATGTATACAGTACACACACACACATGTATACAGTACACACACACATGTATACAGTACACACACACACACACATGTATACAGTACACACACATGTATACAGTACACACACACACATGTATACAGTACACACACACACACACACACACATGTATACAGTACACACACACACACACACATGTATACAGTACACACACACACATGTATACAGTACACACACACACATGTATACAGTACACACACACACATGCATACAGTACACACACACACACATGTATACAGTACACACACACACACACATGTATACAGTACACACACACAAATGTATACAGTTCACACACACACATGTATACAGTACACACACACACGTTTACAGTACACACACACACGTTTACAGTACACACACACACATGTATACAGTACACACACACACACACACACATGTATACAGTACACACACACACATGTATACAGTTCACACACACACATGTATACAGTACACACACACACGTACAGTACACACACACACGTACAGTACACACACACATGTATACAGTACACACACACACGTACAGTACACACACACACGTACAGTACACACACACACACGTACAGTACACACACATGTATACAGTACACACACACACACACATGTATACTGTACACACACACATGTATACAGTACACACACATACATGTATACAGTACACACACACACGTACAGTACACACACACACATGTATACAGTACACACACACACATGTACAGTACACACACACACGTACAGTACACACACACACGTACAGTACACACACACACACACATGTATACAGTACACACACACGTACAGTACACACACACACACGTACAGTACACACACACATGTACAGTACACACACACACACGTACAGTACACACACACATGTACAGTACACACACACACGTACAGTACACACACACACGTACAGTACACACACACGTACAGTACACACACACACACGTACAGTACACACACACACGTACAGTACACACACACATGTATACAGTACACACACACACGTACAGTACACACACACACGTACAGTACACACACACACATGTATACAGTACACACACACACACATGTATACCGTACACACACACACACATGTATACAGTACACACACACACGCATGTATACAGTACACACACACATGTATACAGTACACACACACACACATGTATACAGTACACACACACACATGTATACAGTTCACACACACCCATGTATACAGTACACACACACACTTTTACAGTACACATACACACATGTATACAGTACACACACACACACATGTATACAGTACACACACACACACATGTATACAGTACACACACACACATGTATACAGTACACACACACACACATGTATACAGTACACACACACACACATGTATACAGTACACACACACATGTATACAGTACACACACACACACATGTATACAGTACACACACACACACATGTATACAGTACACACACACACATGTATACAGTACACACACACACACATGTATACAGTACACACACACACACACACACACACACACATGTATACAGTACACACACACACATGTATACAGTTCACACACACACATGTATACAGTACACACACACACACGTTTACAGTACACACACACACGTTTACAGTACACATACACACATGTATACAGTACACACACACACACATGTATACAGTACACACACACACACACACACACATGTATACAGTACACACACACACACACACACATGTATACAGTACACACACACACACATGTATACTGTACACACACACACATGTATACAGTACACACACACACACACACACATGTATACAGTACACACACACACACACATGTATACATTACACACACACATGTATACAGTACACACACACACACATGTATACAGTACACACACACACGTTTACAGTACACACACACACATGTATACAGTACACACACACACACACACATGTATACAGTACACACACACACATGTATACAGTTCACACACAGACATGTATACAGTACACACACACACGTTTACAGTACACACACACACGTTTACAGTACACACACACACATGTATACAGTACACACACACACACACACACACACATGTATACAGTACACACACACACATGTATACAGTTCACACACACACATGTATACAGTACACACACACATGTATACAGTACACACACACACGTACAGTACACACACACACGTACAGTACACACACACACGTACAGTACACACACACATGTATACAGTACACACACACACGTACAGTACACACACACACGTACAGTACACACACACACACGTACATGTATACAGTACACACACACACGTACAGTACACACACACACATGTATACAGTACACACACACACATGTACAGTACACACACACACGTACAGTACACACACACGTACAGTACACACACACACACTTGTATACAGTACACACACACACGTACAGTACACACACACACGTACAGTACACACACAGATGTACAGTACACACACACACGTACAGTACACACACACACGTACAGTACACACACATGTATACAGTACACACACACACATGTATACTGTACACACACACACATGTATACAGTACACACACATACATGTATACAGTACACACACATACATGTATACAGTACACACACACATGTATACAGTACACCCACACACATGTATACAGTACACACACACACACATGAATACAGTACACACACATGTATACAGTACACACACACACACACACATGTATACAGTACACACACACACACACACACACATGTATACAGTACACACACACACATGTATACAGTACACACACACACATGTATACAGTACACACACACACACATGTATACAGTACACACACACACACATGTATACAGTACACACACACATGTATACAGTACACACACACACACATGTATACAGTACACACACATGTATACAGTACACACACACACATGTATACAGTACACACACACACACACACACATGTATACAGTACACACACACACATGTATACAGTACACACACACACACATGTATACAGTACACACACACACATGTATACAGTACACACACACACACGTTTACAGTACACACACACACATGTATACAGTACACACACACACACACACACACATGTATACAGTACACACACACACATGTATACAGTTCACACACACACATGTATACAGTACACACACACACGTACAGTACACACACACACGTACAGTACACACACACATGTATACAGTACACACACACACACGTACAGTACACACACACACACGTACAGTACACACACACACGTACAGTACACACAGATGTATACAGTACACACACACACACACACACACATGTATACTGTACACACACACACACATGTATACAGTACACACACATACATGTATACAGTACACACACACACGTACAGTACACACACACACACATGTATACAGTACACACACACACATGTACAGTA
>NW_027004881.1:137500-145840 GCF_036934945.1 Oncorhynchus masou masou
CGGCACGGAGGAGGAACTACTTGATAGCTACGGCACGGAGGAGGAACTACTGGATAGCTACGGCTCGGAGGAGGAACTACTGGATAGCTACGGCACGGAGGAGGAACTACTGGATAGCTACGGCTCGGAGGAGGAACTACTGGATAGCTACGGCTCGGAGGAGGAACTACTGGATAGCTACGGCTCGGAGGAGGAACTACTGGATAGCTACGGCTCGGAGGAGGAACTACTGGATAGCTACGGCTCGGAGGAGGAACTACTGGATAGCTACGGCTCGGAGGAGGAACTACTGGATAGCTACGGCTCGGAGGAGGAACTACTGGATAGCTACGGCTCGGAGGAGGAACTACTGGATAGCTACGGCTCGGAGGAGGAACTACTGGATAGCTACGGCTCGGAGGAGGAACTACTGCCCAGACAAATATTTACAGAAAGAAGGAAAAGAACAGTAATCTGTCCTTCAATCAATTATTATATTGAATAGGAAGTCACGGTCAGCGTTAGAGACCAGAACACAAAATAATAATGAGTCACCTGCTACAAAAATGTTTCAATGCAAACAGACCCAGAGCACAGGCCCTATGGTCTGGACTCCAGAAGCTTCTCCTCAAATAGCAACACTAAGATCCTGTGCGGAAGGTCCATATGAAGAAGGGTCAATGGCACCCTATTTACTACATTCAATGGCACCCTATTCCCTACACTATGTTTAACCAGAGCTCTACGACTTTTGACCAAAGCTCTATGACGTTTGATCAGAGATCTATCACATTTGACCAGAGCTCTATGACATTTGACCAGAGCTCTATGATGTTTGACCAGAGCTCTATGATGTTTGACCAGAGATCTATGACGTTTGATCAGAGCTCTATGACATTTGACCTGAGCTCTATGACGTTTGACCAGAGCTCTATGATTTTTGACCAGAGGTCTATGACATTTGACCAGAGATCTATGATGTTTGACCAGAGATCTATGACGTTTGACCAGAGATCTATGACGTTTGACCAGAGGTCTATGACATTTACCCAGAGGTCTATGACATTTGACCAGAGCTCTATGACGTTTGACCAGAGGTCTATGAAGTTTGACCAAGGCTCTATGATGTTTGACCAGAGCTCTATGACGTTTGACCAGAGGCCTATGACGTTTGACCAGAGGTCTATGAAGTTTGACCAGAGATCTATGATGTTTGACCAGAGCTCTATGACGTTTGATCAGAGCTCTATGACGTTTGACCAGAGCTCTATGATGTTTGACCAGAGGTTTATGATGTTTGACCAGAGCTCTATGACGTTTGACCAGAGGTCTATGAAGTTTGACCAAGGCTCTATGATGTTTGACCAGAGCTCTATGACGTTTGACCAGAGGTCTATGACGTTTGACCAGAGGTCTATGAAGTTTGACCAGAGATCTATGATGTTTGACCAGAGCTCTATGACGTTTGATCAGAGCTCTATGACGTTTGACCAGAGCTCTATGATGTTTGACCAGAGGTTTATGATGTTTGACCAGAGCTCTATGACGTTTGATCAGAGCTCTATGACATTTGACCTGAGCTCTATGACGTTTGACCAGAGCTCTATGATGTTTGACCAGAGGTCTATGACATTTGACAAGAGCTCTATGACGTTTGATCAGAAGTCTATGACATTTGACCAGAGCTCTATGACGTTTAACCAGAGCTCTATGATGTTTGATGAGATCTATGATGTTTGACCAGAGATCTATGACATTTGACCAGAGATCTATAATGTTTGACCAGAGCTCTATGATGTTTGACCAGAGATCTATGATGTTTTACCAGAGCTCTATGATGTTTGACCAGAGATCTATAATGTTTGACCAGAGATCTATGATGTTTGACCAGAGGTCTATGACATTTGACCAGAGATCTATGATGTTTGACCAGAGCTCTATGACGTTTGACCAGAGATCTATGATGTTTGACCAGAGCTCTATGACGTTTGACCAGAGCTCTATGACATTTGACCAGAGATCTATGATGTTTGACCAGAGCTCTATGACGTTTGACCAGAGCTCTATGACATTTGACCAGAGATCTATGATGTTTGACCAGAGATCTATGACGTTTGACCAGAGGTCTATGACGTTTGGAACACAGCCGAAGGTTCATATGAAGCAAGACACGTGTATAGTACAGTAGTTAGTATAATACCCTGTTCCAACTACCCCATAGCTCTGATACAACTACCCTATTCCAACTACCCCATAGCTCTGATACAACTACCCTATTCCAACTACCCCATAGCTCTGATACAACTACCCTGTTCCAACTATCCTGTTCCAACTACCCCATAGCTCTAATACAACTGCAAAACATTTGTAATGTTCATTGTGATACCACTTGTACAACTATGAGAGACCCCTCTTACAATCTGAAATGCCATATAGCCTTTGAACCGTGTCCCAAATGGCGCCCCGTTCCCTAAATCCGTACAAAATAAATCCCCTATATTATCAATAGGGTGCCATTAGAGACAAGGCCCAATGAGTCTTGGTGATGGAAGGAAGATGTTTGTTTAACAGGCAAGGTATCTATAACGACACAGGACGAGACCCAAATGCAGACACAGGAGGCAGATGTTTCAAGTCTGATATGTATTAATAGGCAAGGGGCAGGTCGAGGACAGGCAGGAGTTCAGATGGGGACAGGACGAGGACAGGCAGGAGTTCAGATGGGGACAGGACGACAGGCAGGAGTTCAGATGGGGACAGGTCGAGGACAGGCAGGAGTTCAGATGGGGACAGGACGACAGGCAGGAGTTCAGATGGGGACAGGACGACAAGCAGGAGTTCAGATGGGGACAGGACGAGGACAGGCAGGAGTTCAGATGGGGACAGGACGAGGACAGGCAGGAGTTCAGATGGGGACAGGACGACAGGCAGGAGTTCAGATGGGGACAGGACGACAAGCAGGAGTTCAGATGGGGACAGGACGAGGACAGGAGTTCAGATGGGGACAGGACGACAGGCAGGAGTTCAGATGGGGACAGGACGACAGACAGGAGTTCAGATGGGGACAGGACGACAGGCAGGAGTTCAGATGGGGGCAGGACGAGGACAGGCAGGAGTTCAGATGGGGACAGGACGACAGGCAGGAGTTCAGATGGGGACAGGACGACAGACAGGAGTTCAGATGGGGACAGGACGAGGACAGGCAGGAGTTCAGATGGGGACAGGACGACAGGCAGGAGTTCAGATGGGGACAGGACGACAGGCAGGAGTTCAGATGGGGACAGGTCGAGGACAGGCAGGAGTTCAGATGGGGACAGGTCGAGGACAGGCAGGAGTTCAGATGGGGACAGGACGACAGGCAGGAGTTCAGATGGGGGCAGGTCGAGGACAGGCAGGAGTTCAGATGGGGACAGGACGACAGGCAGGAGTTCAGATGGGGACAGGACGACAGACAGGAGTTCAGATGGGGACAGGACGACAGGCAGGCTCGGGGTCAGGGCAGGCAGAATGGTATGGCAGGCGGGGTCGGGCTCAGGGTCAGGGCAGGCAGAATGGTATGGCAGGCAGGCTCAAGATCAGGGCAGGCAGAATGGTATGGCAGGCTTGAATAGACAAGGCAAACTGGCAACAGACAAACAGAAACCACGGGTATAAATACACAGGGGACAATGGGAACAAATGGGAGACACCTGGTGGGGGGTGGAGATAAGCACCAGACAGGTGAAACAGATCAGGGTGTGACAGTATCAACTCAACCCTCTCCAGAGTTGGCAGTTCTCCTCTCTGCTATCATGCTGGCTCCACCCCTCACCCATGGTAGAGCGCTAGATACCGGAGCAGGGTAACTTTTTTAAACCACTTCCTTGCCAGAAGGTTCTTTGGTTCAGGATAATATACACAAATCCTGTTTGAAAAAGTAGTTCTGACGTGTTTGTCAGAATATCAGTCATACATCTCCAGGTTAGACCTCCAGGTTACATCTCCAGGTTATATCTCCAGGTTATATCTCCAGGTTAGACCTCCAGGTTAGACATCCAGGTTATATCTCCAGGTTATATCTCCAGGTTAGACCTCCAGGTTAGACCTCCAAGTTATATCTCCAGGTTATACCTCCAGGTTATATCTCCAGGTTAGACCTCCAGGTTATATCTCCAGGTTATATCTCCAGGTTATATCTCCAGGTTAGACCTCCAGGTTAGACCTCCAGGTTATATCTCCAGGTTAGACCTCCAGGTTAGACCTCCAGGTTAGACCTCCAGGTTATATCTCCAGGTTATATCTCCAGGTTAGACCTCCAGGTTAGACCTCCAGGTTAGACGTTTTCTAGAAGAAAAAAGATGTAATTTAGAATAACAGGGAATGAGTATCATTGTGACAGTGTTCCTGATGGTAGGACAGTGTTCCTGGTGGTAGGACAGTGTTCCTGGTGGTAGGACAGTGTTCCTGGTGGTAGGACAGTGTTCCTGGTGGTAGGACAGTGTTCCTCGTGGTAGGACAGTGTTCCTGGTGGTAGGACAGTGTTCCTGGTGGTAGGACAGTGTTCCTGGTGGTAGGACAATGATCCTAGTGGTAGGACAGTGTTCCTGGTGGTAGGACAGTGTTCCTGGTGGTAAGACAATGTTCCTGGTGGTAGGACAGTGTTCCTGGTGGTAGGACAATGATCCTAGTGGTAGGACAGTGTTCCTGGTGGTAGGACAGTGTTCTTGTTGGTAGGACAGTGTTCCTGGTGGTATGACAGTGTCAACATCAACAGTTGAGAGGTGACTCCGGGATGCTGGCCTTCTTGGCAGAGTTGCAAAGAAAAGCCTATTCTCAGACTGGCCAATAAAAATAAAAGATTAATATGGGCAAAAGAACACAGCTACTGGACAGAGGAACTCTGCCTCGAAGGCCAGCATCCTGGAGTCACCTCTTCACTGTTGACTTTGAGAATGATGTTTTGCAGGATACTATTTCATGAAGCTGCCAGTTGAGAACTTGTGAGGCATCTGTTTCTCAAACTAGACACTAATGTACTTGCCCTCTTTCTCAGGTGTGCACCGGGGCCTCCCACTCCTCTTTCTATTCTGGTTAGAGCCAGCTTGCTCTGTTCTGTGAAGGGAGTAGTACACAGCGTTGTATGCGATTTTCAGTTTCTTGGCAATTTCTTGCATGAAATAGCTTTCATTTCACAGGAATAGACTGACAAGTTTCAGAAGAAAGTCTTTGTTTCTGGCCATTCTGAGTCTGTAATCAAACCCACAAATGTTGATGCTCCAGATACTCAACTAGTCTAAAGAAGGCCAGTTATATTGGTTAGACCTCCAGGTTATATCTCCAGGTTATATCCCCAGGTTATATCTTCAGGTTAGACCTCCAGGTTATATCTCCAGGTTAGACCTCCAGGTTAGACCTCCAGGTTAGACGTTTTCTAGAAGAAAAAAACTGTAATTTAGAATAACAGGGAATGAATATCATTGTGACAGTGTTCCTGGTGGTAGGACAGTGTTCCTGGTGGTATGACAGTGTTCCCGGTGGTATGACAATGTTCCTGGTGGTAGGACAGTGTTCCCGGTGGTATGACAATGTTCCTGGTGGTGGGACAGTGTTCCTGGTGGTAGGGCAGTGCTCCTGGTGGTAGGACAGTGTTCCTGGTGGTAGGACAGTGTTCCTGGTGGTAAGACAATGTTCCTGGTGGTAGGACAGTGTTCCTGGTGGTAGGACAATGATCCTAGTGGTAGGACAGTGTTCCTGGTGGTAGGACAGTGTTCTTGTTGGTAGGACAGTGTTCCTGGTGGTATGACAGTGTCAACATCAACAGTTGAGAGGTGACTCCGGGATGCTGGCCTTCTTGGCAGAGTTGCAAAGAAAAGCCTATTCTCAGACTGGCCAATAAAAATAAAAGATTAATATGGGCAAAAGAACACAGCTACTGGACAGAGGAACTCTGCCTCGAAGGCCAGCATCCTGGAGTCACCTCTTCACTGTTGACTTTGAGAATGATGTTTTGCAGGATACTATTTCATGAAGCTGCCAGTTGAGAACTTGTGAGGCATCTGTTTCTCAAACTAGACACTAATGTACTTGCCCTCTTTTCTCAGGTGTGCACCGGGGCCTCCCACTCCTCTTTCTATTCTGGTTAGAGCCAGCTTGCTCTGTTCTGTGAAGGGAGTAGTACACAGCGTTGTATGCGATTTTCAGTTTCTTGGCAATTTCTTGCATGAAATAGCTTTCATTTCACAGGAATAGACTGACAAGTTTCAGAAGAAAGTCTTTGTTTCTGGCCATTCTGAGTCTGTAATCAAACCCACAAATGTTGATGCTCCAGATACTCAACTAGTCTAAAGAAGGCCAGTTATATTGGTTAGACCTCCAGGTTATATCTCCAGGTTATATCCCCAGGTTATATCTTCAGGTTAGACCTCCAGGTTATATCTCCAGGTTAGACCTCCAGGTTAGACCTCCAGGTTAGACGTTTTCTAGAAGAAAAAAACTGTAATTTAGAATAACAGGGAATGAATATCATTGTGACAGTGTTCCTGGTGGTAGGACAGTGTTCCTGGTGGTATGACAGTGTTCCCGGTGGTATGACAATGTTCCTGGTGGTAGGACAGTGTTCCCGGTGGTATGACAATGTTCCTGGTGGTGGGACAGTGTTCCTGGTGGTAGGGCAGTGCTCCTGGTGGTAGGACAGTGTTCCTGGTGGTGGGACAGTGTTCCTGGTGGTAGGACAGTGTTCCTGGTGGTGGGACAGTGTTCCTGGTGGTAGGACAGTGTTCCTGGTGGTATGACAATGTTCCTGGTGGTAGGACAGTGTTCCTGGTGGTGGGACAGTGTTCCTGGTGGTAGGACAGTGTTCCTGGTGGTGGGACAGTGTTCCTAGCAGTAGGACAGTGTTCCTGGTGGTAAGACAATGTTAATGTTGGTAGGACAGTGTTCCTGGTGGTAAGACAATGTTAATGTTGGTAGGACAGTGTTCCTGGTGGTAGGACAGTGTTCCTGGTGGTAAGACAATGTTCCTGGTGGTAGGACAGTGTTCCTGGTGGTGGGACAGTGTTCCTAGCAGTAGGACAGTGTTCCTGGTGGTAAGACAATGTTAATGTTGGTAGGACAGTGTTCCTGGTGGTAGGACAATGTTCATGTTGGTAGGACAGTGTTCCTGGTGGTAGGGCAGTGTTCCCGGTGGTATGACAATGTTCCTGGTGGTAGGACAGTGTTCCTGGTGGTAGGACAGTGTTCCTGGTGGTGGGACAGTGTTCCTGGTGGTAGGACAATGTTCATGTTGGTAGGACAGTGTTCTTGGTGGTAGGACAATGTTCCTGGTGGTGGGACAGTGTTCCTGGTGGTAGGACAATGTTCATGTTGGTAGGACAGTGTTCCTGGTGGTAGGACAATGTTCCTGGTGGTGGGACAGTGTTCCTGGTGGTAGGACAATGTTCATGTTGGTAGGACAGTGTTCTTGGTGGTAGGACAATGTTCATGTTGGTAGGACAGTGTTCCTGGTGGTAGGGCAGTATTCCTGGTGGTAGGACAGTGTTCCTGGTGGTAGGACAGTGTTCCTGGTGGTAGGACAGTGTTCCTGGTGGTAGGACAATGTTCATGTTGGTAGGACAGTGTTCCTGGTGGTAGGACAGTGTTCCTGGTGGTAAGACAATGTTCATGTTGGTAGTACAGTGTTCCTGGTGGTAGGACAATGTTCATGTTGGTAGGACAGTGTTCTTGGTGGTAGGACAATGTTCATGTTGGTAGGACAGTGTTCCTGGTGGTAGGGCAGTGTTCCTGGTGGTAGGACAGTGTTCCTGGTGGTAGGACAGTGTTCCTGGTGGTAGGGCAGTGTTCCTGGTGGTAGGACAGTGTTCCTGGTGGTAGGACAGTGTTCCTGGTGGTATGACAATGTTCCTGGTGGTGGGACAGTGTTCCTGGTGGTAGGGCAGTGCTCCTGGTGGTAGGACAGTGTTCCTGGTGGTGGGACAGTGTTCCTGGTTGTAGGACAGTGTTCCTGGTGGTGGGACAGTGTTCCTGGTGGTAGGACAGTGTTCCTGGTGGTATGACAATGTTCCTGGTGGTAGGACAGTGTTCCTGGTGGTGGGACAGTGTTCCTAGCAGTAGGACAGTGTTCCTGGTGGTAAGACAATGTTAATGTTGGTAGGACAGTGTTCCTGGTGGTAAGACAATGTTAATGTTGGTAGGACAGTGTTCCTGGTGGTAGGACAGTGGTCCTGGTGGTAAGACAATGTTCCTGGTGGTAGGACAGTGTTCTTGTTGGTGGGACAGTGTTCCTAGCAGTAGGACAGTGTTCCTGGTGGTAAGACAATGTTAATGTTGGTAGGACAGTGTTCCTGGTGGTAGGACAGTGTTCCTGGTGGTAGGACAATGTTCATG
>NW_027004882.1:0-4563 GCF_036934945.1 Oncorhynchus masou masou
AAAAGGTAAACCCATTATTTAGAATATGGAAAAGGTAAACCCATTATTTAGAATATGGAAAAGGTAAACCCATTATTTAGAATATGGAAAAGGGTAAACCCATTATTTAGAATATGGAAAAGGTAAACCTATTATTTAGAATATGGAAAAGGTAAACCCATTATTTAGAATATCGAAAAGGTAAACCTATTATTTAGAATATGGAAAAGGTAAACCCATTATTTAGAATATCGAAAAGGTAAACCTATTATTTAGAATATGGAAAAGTCATTGTTGACCTCAAAGGTGGAGTCCCAGATTTATTTGATCACATGCTCTCTAGGATCTGTTCATTATGTTGTGTATTTATGGGATGTCTGCTAAGCCCTACCCACAGTCAGGGCAGGGGACGTGGGGGCAGTAGTAATATCAGGATTATTTCGATTACCCTGCAAATGTTGTCTCTGGACCTCGGCGTCAGGGCATCAATATTCCATGATGTTCCACACCTCTCCTCTTGTATTTTCAGCTGAAGATACTACACAGTTAAATCACTTCAGACAACTCTGTCAGGACAATTAGCACAGCCAATCTGTGAAGTCAGGTCTACAGTGACAGTGGACCTGTCATGGACCTGCTTTCTGATTCGAGGGTGAAACCTGTGGCCCTAATTAAAAACCAGGGCTGACTGGGATTCTGTGTTAGGACTGAGGCATGCTGCTCCTGACAGAGAAAACCAGGGCTGACTGGGATTCTGTGTTAGGACTGAGGCATGCTGCTCCTGACAGAGAAAAACCAGGGCTGACTGGGATTCTGTGTTAGGACTGAGGCATGCTGCTCCTGACAGAGAAAAACCAGGGCTGACTGGGATTCTGTGTTAGGACTGAGGCATGCTGCTCCTGACAGAGAAAAACCAGGGCTGACTGGGATTCTGTGTTAGGACTGAGGCATGCTGCTCCTGACAGAGAAAAATCAGGGCTGGGGTCAAATGACATGGTCATTCCCATTACTGTTTTTGTTCAAAACAAATTATTATGTTGTTGCAGTTTGAATTATTTTGTAGTGTTCATGATTTTAAAGGTTTGATTCAAAGCATCTGCTCAAGCTGAGAGGTACTACTGCTCAAGTTTGGGGTCACTTAGAAATGTCTTTGTTTTTGAAAGTAAAGCACATTATTGGTCCATTAAAATAACATCAAATTGATCCGAAATACAGTGTAAACATTGTTAATGTTGTAAATGACTATTGTATCTGGAAACGGCTGATTTTTTACAGAATATGTGAAGTAGTACACAGCGTTGAACAAGATCTTCAGTGCCTTGGCAATTGGAATAGCCTTCATTTCTCAGAACAAGAATAGACTGGCAAGTTTCAGAAGAAAGTTGTTTGTTTCTTGCCATTTGAGCCTGTACTAGTCTAAAGAAGGCCAGTTTTATTACTTTTTAATCAGGACAACTATTTTCAGCTGTGCGAACATTATTGCAAAAGGGTCTTCTAATGATCAATTGGCCATTTAAAATGATAAACTTGGATTAGCAAACATAACGTGCCATTGTAACACAGGAGTGATGGTTTCTGATAATGGGCCTATGTACGCCAATGTAGACATTCCATAAAAAAATCTGCCGTTTCCAGCTACAATAGTTATTTACAACATTAAAAATGTCTACACTGTATTTCTGATCAATTTGATGTTGTTCTAATGGACAAAAACAATATTTCAAAAGCAAGGACATTTCTAAGTGACCCCAAACTTTTGAACAGTAGTGTACCTACCAACATGCTTGACATTTTCAATCCCAAATTGAAAAGACTGTTTTTTGAGCTGAAAAAAAATATCCCAGAAATGTTCCATATGCAAAAAAATGTGTATTTCTCTCAAATGTTGAGCACAAATTCATTTACATCCCTGTTAGTGAGCATTTCTCCTTTGCCAAGATAATCCATCCACCTGACAGGTGTGGTATATCAAGAATCTGATTAAAAAGCATGATCATTACACAGGTGCACCTTGTGCTGGGGACAATAAAAGGCCACTCTAAAATGTGCAGTTTTGTCACACAACACAATGCCACAGATGTCTCAAGTTTTGAGGGTGCAATAGGCATGCTGACTGCAGGAATGTCCACCAGAGCTGTTGCCAGAGAATTTAATGTTCATTTCTCGACCATAATCTGCCTCCAACGTCGTTTTAGAGAATTTGGCAGTACGTCCAACCGGCCTCACAACCGCAGACTATGTGTAACCACAACTTTCACATCTGACTACTTCACCTGCGGGATCATCTGAGACCAGCCACCCGGACAACTAATAAAACTGAGGAGTATTTCTGTCTGTAATAAAGCCCTTTTATGTGGGGAAAAACTAATTCTGATTGGCTGGGCCTGGCTCCCCAGTGGGTGTGCCTGGCTCCCAAGTGGGTGGGCCTATGCCCTCCCAGGACCACCCATGGCTGTGCTCACGCCCAGTCTTGTGAAATCCACAGATTAGGGCCTAATGAATTTGCAACTGCGACCTGGCCAAGATAAAGCATAGCAGTTTGACACATACAAAAACACAGAGTTACACATGGAATGAACAAAACATACAGTCAATAATACAATAGAAAAAAAATAAAACAAAGTCTATATACAGTGAGTGCAAATTAGGTCAAATAAGGGAGTTAAGGCAATCAATAGGCCATGGTGGCGAAGTAATTACAATATGGCAATTAAACACTGGAATGGTAGATGTGCAAATGATGGATGTGCAAGTAGAGATACTGTGGTGCAAAAGGAGCAAAATAAATAAATACAGTATGGGGATGAGGTAGATAGATGGGCTGTATACAGATGGGCTATGAACAGGTGCAGTGATCTGTGAGATGCTCTGACAGCTGGTGCTTAAAGCTAGTGAGGGAGATGGGAATCTCCAGCTTCAGTGATTTTTGCAGTTCGTTCCAGTCAGTGGCAGCAGAGAACTGGAAGGAAAGGTGACCAAAGGAGGAGTTGGCTTTGAGGGTGACCAGTGAGATATACCTGCTGGAGCATGTGCTACGAGTGGGTGCTGCTATGGTGACCAGCGAGCTGAGATAGGGCGGGGCTTTACCTGGGTGAGACTTGTAGATAACCTGTAGCCAGTGGGTTTGGCGATGAGTATGAAGCAAGGGCAAGCCAACGAGAGCGTACAGGTCACAGTGGTGGGTAGTATATAGGGCTTTGGTGACAAAACGGATGGCACTGTGATAGACTACATACAGTTTGCTGAGTAGAGTGTTGGAGGCTATTTTATAGATGACATCGCCGAAGTCAAGGATCGGTAGGATGGTCAGTTTTACGAGGGTATGTTTGGCAGCATGAGTGAAGGAAGCTTTGTTGCGAAATAGGAAGCCGATTCTAGATTTCATTTTTGATTGGAGATGCTTAATGTGAGTCTGGAAGGAGATTTTACAGTCTAGCCAGACACCAAGGTATTTGTAGTTATCCACGTATTCTAAGTCAGAGCCGTCCAGAGTAGTGATGCTGGATGGGCGGGCAGGTGCAGGCAATGATCGGTTGAATAGCATGCATTTAGTTTTATTTGCGTTAAAGAGCAGTTGGAGGCCACGTGTAACGGATGTGAAACAGCTAGCTTAGTTAGCGGTGGTGCGCGCTAAATAGCGTTTCAATCGGTGACGTCACTTGCTCTGAGACCTTGAAGTAGTAGTTCCCCTTGCTCCGCAATTCTACTGTTACACACGGAAGGAGAGTTGTATGGCATTGACGCTCGCCTGGAGGTTAGTTAACACAGTGTCCAAAGATTGCATTCCATCGCCTAATAACACCTAATAATACAGTGAGTGCTCCGTTGTCTGGATACAGAATATTGGGGATAAAGAAACACCCCAAAAATTCTGGCCTAATAATTTAAGAAATAACTAGCAGACCTGCCATTTTAATATTGGGGATAAAGAAGATGATGTGTCTCTCAAACTGACTCTCATCATAAAAAAGTGATTATACAGAACAAAGATGTACATGGAAAAAAATGGACTCCTATGGACTCCTATTATGATTTCTCTGCCTCAGAGGTAGTCATTGTTAGGTAATAGGGAGCCATTTGGAATGCAGCCAATCAATATGCTATTCAACATCATGAAAAATAAAACTGTCTCCACACCAACAACAGGACCAAAACAGCAGAGAAGAAGAACGAGAATCCATACCACCCACTAACCCATACCACCCACTAACCCATACACACCTACCTACACACAACTGTAAAAAATGGCATCCGGCTCTAAATGTAACATAACATCGACTTAATCCACTTCCTACAACCTCTGTTTTATTCAGTGAGTCAATCACAGAAGATCCACATTTCCTGAGCCCGCACACATACAGTGCTTTGCGAAAGTATTTGGCCCCCTTGAACTTTGCGACCTTTTGCCACATTTCAGGCTTCAAACATAAAGATATAAAACTGTATTTTTTTGTGAAGAATCAACAACAAGTGGGACACAATCATGAAGTGGAACGACATTTATTGGATATTTCAAACTTTTTAACAAATCAAAAACTGAAAAATTGGGCGTGCAAAATTATTCAGCCCCCTTAAGTTAATACT
>NW_027004883.1:0-4562 GCF_036934945.1 Oncorhynchus masou masou
TCAGTCTGTTATATCTGGAGTATTTATCCTGTCTTATCCGATGTCCTGTGTGAATATAAGTATGCTTTATTTTTCTTTCTTTCTCTCGGAGGACCTGAGCCCTAGTACCATTCCTCAGGACTACCCGGCCTGATGACTCGTTGCTGTCCCCAGTCCACCTGGCCGTGCTGCTGCTCAAGTTTCAACTGTTCTTCTTGCGGCTATGAAACCCTGACCTGTTCACCGGACGTGCTACCTGTCCCAGACCTGCTGTTGTGAACTCTCTAGAGACAGCAGAGTACTCTGAATGATCGGCTATGAAAAACCAACTGACATTTACTCCTGAGGAGCTGACCTGTTGCACCCTCGACAACCACTTTGATTATTATTATTATTTGACCCTGCTGGTCATCTATGAACATTTGAACATCTTGGCCATGTTCTGTTATAATCTCCACCCGGCACAGCCAGAAGAGGCCTGGCCTCCCCTCATAGCCTGGTTCCTCTCTAGGTTTCTTCCTAGATTTTTGGCCTTCCTATGGAGTTTTTCCTAGCCACTGTGCTTCTACACCTGCATTGCTTGCTGTTTGGGGGTTTTAGGCTGGGTTTCTGCACAGCACTTTGTGACATCAGCTGATGTAAGAAGGGCTTTATAAATTAATTTGATTTTATATTCATTACAGGTATGTGTAATGTGGCAAACCTCTTCAAGGTTAGGAGCGTTTGTCACAAACTAAGTGGTAAACTGTCACCAAATCACCCAAGAATGAGAGTTCTTTCGAACAGGACAGTACCTGTGTGTTTGTTTCTTCGTCCTGGTCCACCCAGGCCGTAGGCGAGTCAAGGATAGCAGGGTTCGGTACACGAATCGGGTTCTCGGTAGGTCCAGGTCCAAACGCCAACAGGTAAGTCCAAAACAGTCCAGCTCATACACGGTAAATCCAGCCAATCTCTATTGTCTCTTTCTCTATTGTTCATAGATCCTTCCAGCACTCTCTTCTCCTCTTCCTGGTTTTTCTTGACCCTTTATCTGTGGGTTGGCTCCACCTTCTGAGGGTTCCCCTTGCTTCTGGGACTTGTAGTTTTGGTGGTCGGCCATTTTGTGATCTGTAGTTCTGACAGGGGTGGCCATTTTAGTGATCGGGCAGAGCCCGTTTATTAGTTCTGCTCTCACATATCTGCCATTTACCACTCGACCCCCTTCTTTGCCACAGTAAATACACACATTTGCATTAGATCCATGAACACACTCCAACCCCCTCTCCTCATCCCAGAATTATTGCTTTGGATTACTGATTTAATGAACTACAAAATCGATCAAAACAGTCATAAATACAATGTCAGTGTACCCACATGTTCAGTTCCACTGTACCAGCCGATGTAATTACTATGAAAATAGTGGTCACACTTAGTGGTCCCACTGTGACGTCCCTAGGCTACGACTCTTCTCACTGATGGTGTTATTTTCACAGTCTGAGACACGCAGGCGCACTCACACACAGTCTTGCACACCCGCACACACACACTCGCATGCACACTGTTAGTCTACACCTGTTGTTTACGAAGCATGTGAACATATACTATTTTATTTGTCACTCTCTCTGGTTTTCTGTCTGTCCGGTGGAGGCCAAGGTGCAACATGCACACTCCCCTCCTAACTCGTCTTTGCATGCGGATGTGTAGGGTCATCTGAATAATCCTCAGATGACCCGACACCTCTGTGGGAATGAAATGTGGTTACGTGTGCATTTGTGACCATGCGTATGTGTGCATCAGAGCCAGTAAACTGACACAACGCATTGCATGACTGATCAAAGTGTGATGGAATAATGTCTACTTTCCATTTGAATAGCTTTTCCACTTGTCTGTAAGGCAAAGAATTAGGGGAGTGAAGTTGCACTTTGTCCCTAATCCTCCCCTCATTGTTTCTTCCTGTCTGGTGTTTGCTTTACCGTCTCCTGTGAATGTCAAACACTTACGGAATTTAACATTTAGAATGATCTTTTCATTATCACTTTAACCAAGCTGTCTGAAACCATTTTTTAAAATTCTAGGCCAGGGGGGAACCTGTGAGGACCTTCTACGTCTTCAGAGAAGGCCTAAGGACTTATAAAATAATTGTTTTTAATTATAAGCGTCGTTTTGAATTTATATTTCATCTTTTCAATACGATTTCAATTGTATTCTAATTTTATTTTTAAATGATATTCTGATTAAATCTCTTCGAATAGTGTTGGAAAGGGTTAACACTGAAAATATATGTTTTTACATACATTCATAGTTTCTTTACTGTGTCCAGTTTGCTAATTATCCCCAAAATGAAAGCTAGACAGTCTAGATGGAATATTTTCATCACATTTTGACAGTGAGGAAATGACAAATTGTCAATGTGGCCCTCAGGACATTGTTGAAGACTGAATGCAGCCCCGTGAGAATTTGTTTGACACCCCTGAGCTTTATAAAAGGCATGTGCCGTTCAATTTACAAAGGGCCTTCTCGAAGGCCAAAATAGCGAGCAGTAGTTTTCCGACAGTCTAGCTAGCCAGCTTTTATTGTAAGCTAGTGAAAAGTGTGTAGTGGCTGCAGCAGCTGTTATCGATAAAGATGTTGCTAATTTGTTAGATTTGCCCTTTTCAAGATTAACTTTAAACAAATTACAGTTTCAAATGATCATCATCTGGTAAGCAGAACTGTTTGTTTATTGCAGCTTGATTGCTGTTGGTAGCTATCTCTTTGAAAATAGATGTGTTGTGTGTGAAACATTGTTCCACTTAAGACTTTAGATCACAGGTTAGGCTACTTTGTGCTGAACTGTGAAAAATATGTTTGCAAATGGAAGTAGCTAATTTCGCATTTCAATTGGGAAATGCTTAGTCTAATGGTTGTGTTTTGTTTTCTTATGTGATTGGGACCTACCTGGCTTATTATGTCTGAGTGAATGGGCTGCTTATTCTTTCAACTTCATGCTGTGTGTGACTGCTGTCTTTCTATCGACCCTATGTGTTTTACAAAAGTCTGTTCTCCTACATGGTGATAGTGATGGCATTAGGCTACCATAGGTTGTGTAAGCTGTGTGGTTGTTGTTGCTGGTAGCATTATCCGTGCGGGTGCTGTGTCTGTGAGTGGAAGCCAGTAGCATGGCTCAGCCTCAGGCCTTTTTTTATTCAGTTGGGCGCATTAAGTGATGTTATGTTCCTGTTATTTTACTTGATTTTTGAGTTTGGTACAATGTGTTGGAAGATTTCCTTTCCACACTTTTTTTGTTCTAGGTAGAACCATTTTGGGTTCCATGTGGAACCCTCTGTGGAAAGGGCCCTAAGTGGGACCCAAAACGGTTATTCTTGGAACCAAAAGGGTTCTACCAGGAACCAACAAAGGTATTTCAAAGGGTTCTCCTATTGGGACAGCAAAACAACACGTTTTGGTTCTAGATAGCACCTTAATTTCTAAGAGTGTAGGTCCAATTGCTAATGTTCCCAGCGGATTTAGGTCATGCAGGTAAAGTGTGCAGTAAAACTTCTTTGAGAAGGAAGAGATGTCAGTATTACCACAGCCTCTTTGCTGTAGGGGCCAATTCCAACTTCTAGGAAATTGAATGGATTCTTAAATGGATTCTTGAATGGATTCTTCATTCTTCAGATTGGATTCTTAAAGGTTAGGCTTTCTGGATGAATCCCGGGGTAAACAGATTGAGTTGTGTGGGGTTCATGAGTCTGCACGATTATAAACCATATCTGTTAATCCTTTCCATTTATAATTGCCACACAGCCTCTGTCGGTCTGGGTCTGGTCTGGTCTGCACATGGTTAACTACTTATATGTTCACTGCAAGGTTTTGCTGTGTAAATGACTGCATATTAGATCCAGTATCCCCTTATGCTGCATTATAATATACAGCTGTAGATTATGATTTCTCTCATGGATTAAGTTTGTCCCTGACTGACACTTCATTATGGTAGCAATCCAAATAAAGAGTCAGTCCCCAAAAAGCATACTTTTGTTCATGTTATTCATGTTATATATATATATAAATACTAACCTGTGTGATACTTCAAGAGCGCAGAAAACAAGACAAAGATAACACAACAAGTACAGTTTGTCAGTGGCTACCAACCTTAGACCTGGATGATCTACATACAGTGTGCAGGCATGTTTTTCGACACTAAAACGTGCGATTCGACTTACAATTAAGACATTGTTGGTTCTAGGTTGAGAAAAGGGCCTAAGTACCTTGTAGCTCTCCAGGACCAGGATTGGTTATCAAGGGTGTTATTGTATAAGCTTGCATAAAAGGGAAGCTATATTTATTCAAAGCCAAGCTTACAGATTGAGTCAGAGGAAGAGAAGGAAAAACAACGAATGACAAGGAATAGACATGCAACATCACTGACAGAAGCCTACATTTTTTCATAATCCACAGTTGGCTACCAGATACTGAACTTGCAGTTCTGTGTCCAATGTACAATCAATGTACAGGGTAGCCTAGTGGTTAGAGCATTCAAACCCCGAGCTGACAAGGCTCTGCCCCTGAACAGGCAGTTAACCCACTGTTCCTAGGCCGTCATTGAAAATAAGAATTTGTTT
>NW_027004884.1:0-4561 GCF_036934945.1 Oncorhynchus masou masou
TAGGACATCTACTTATGCATGACACAAGGAATTTTTCCAACAATTGTTTACAGACAGATTATTTCAGTTATCATTCACTGTATCACAATTCCTGTAGGTCAGAAGTTTACATACACTAAGTTGACTGCATTTAAACAGCTTGGAAAATTCCAGAAAATAGTGTTCTGGCTTTAGAAGCTTCTGATTGGCTAATTGACATCATTTGAGTCAATTGGTGGTGTACCTGTGGATGTATTTCAAGGCCTACCTTCAAACTCAGTGCCTCTTTGCTTGACATCATGGGAAAATGAAAAGAAATCAGCCAAGACCTCAAGTCTGGTTCATCCTTGGGAGCATTTCCAAACGCCTGGAGGTACGACGTTCATCTGTACAAACAATAGTACGCAAGTATAAACACCATGGGACCACGCAGCCGTCATACCGCTTTCTCCTGGAGATGAGCGTACATTTGTGCGAAAAGTGGAAATCAATCCCAGAACAACAGCAAAGGACCCTGTGAAGATGCTGGAGGAAACGGGTACAAAAGTATCTATATCCACAGTAAAACGAGTCCTATATCGACATAACCTGATTAACCGCTCAGCAAGGAAGAAGCCACTGCTCCACAACCATCATAAAAAAGCCAGACTACGGTTTGCAACTGCACATGGGGACAAAGATTGAAGTTTTTGGAGAAATGTCCTCTGGTCTGCTGAAACAAAAATAGAACTGTTTGCCCATAATGACCATTGTTATGTTTGGAGGAAAAGGGGGAGCCTTGCAAGCTGAAGAACACCCTCCCAACCGTGAAGCATGGGGGTGGCAGCATCATGTTTTGGGGAGGGAAGAGGGACTGGTGCTCTTCACAAAATAGATGGCACCATGAGACAGGAAAATTATGTGGATATATTGAAGTGGTCACAAATGGGTCTTCCAAATGGACAATTACCCCAAGCATACTTCCAAAGTTGTGGCAAAATGGCTGAAGGACAACAAAGTCAAGGTATTGGAGTGGCCAACACAAAGCTCTGACCTCAATCCTATATAACATTTGTGGGCAGAACTGAAAAAGGGTGTGCGAGCATGTAGGCCTACAAACCTGACTCCGTTACACCAGCTCTGTCAGGAGGAGTAGGCCAAAATTCACACAAGTTATTGTGGGAAGCTTGTGGAAGGCTACCCAAAATCTTTGACCCAAGTTAAACAATTTAAAGGCAATGCTACCAAATACTAATTGAGTGCATGTAAACTTCTGACCCACTGGAAATGTGATGAAAGAAATAAAAGCTGAAATAAAAAATTATCTCTACTAATATTCTGATATTTCACATTCTTAAAATAAAGTGGTGTTCCTAACTGACCTAAGACAAGCCATTTTTACTAGGATTAAATGTCAGGAATTGTGAAAAACTGAGTCTAAATGTATTTCGTTAAGGTGTATGTAAACTTCTGACTTCAACTGTATATACCTCAGCAGCCTCTAATGTGCAGGGTTGAGTAACCGGGTGGTAGCCGGCTAGTGATGGCTAATTACCAGTCGATTGGCCTTGAGATAGAAGCTGTTTTTCAGTCTCTCGGTCCAAGCTTTGATGCACCTGTAACAACCTCGCATTCTGGATGATAGCGAGGTGAACAGGCCATGGCTCGGGTGGTTCATCCTTGATGATCTTTTTTGCCTTCCTGTGAGATCGGGTGCTGTAGGTGTCCTGGGGGGCAGGCCCCCGGTGACGCGTTGGGTAGACCGTGCCACCCTCTTGAGAGCCCTGCGGTTGCGAGCGGTGCAGTTTCCGTACCAGGCGGTGATACAGCCCGACAGGATGCTCTCAATTGTGAATTTGTAAAAGTTTGTGAGGGTCTTAGGGTGTGAGAGATGGGCTGGGGGCCGATGATCAGTCAGTGCTGGGGACAGAGGCAGTGCTGGGGACTGATGAACAGGCAGTGCTGGGGGCAGAGGCAGTGCTGGGGACTGAACAGGCAGTGCTGGGGGCAGAGGCAGTGCTGAGGACTGATGAACAGGCAGTGCTGGGGACTGATGAACAGGCAGTGCTGGGGACTGATGAACAGGCAGTGCTGGGGGCAGAGGCAGTGCTGGGGACTGATGAACAGGCAGTGCTGGGGACTGATGAACAGGCAGTGCTGGGGACTGATGAACAGGCAGTGCTGGGGACTGATGAACAGGCAGTGCTGGGGACTGATGAACAGGCAGTGCTGGGGACTGATGAACAGGCAGTGCTGGGGACTGATGAACAGGCAGTGCTGGGGACTGATGAACAGGCAGTGCTGGGGGCAGAGGCAGTGCTGGGGTCTGATGAACAGGCAGTGCTGGGGTCTGATGAACAGGCAGTGCTGGGGTCTGATGAACAGGCAGTGCTGGGGTCTGATGAACAGGCAGTGCTGGGGACTGATGAACAGGCAGTGCTGGGGACTGATGAACAGGCAGTGCTGGGGGCAGAGGCAGTGCTGGGGTCTGATGAACAGGCAGTGCTGGGGTCTGATGAACAGGCAGTGCTGGGGTCTGATGAACAGGCAGTGCTGGGGTCTGATGAACAGGCAGTGCTGGGGTCTGATGAACAGGCAGTGCTGGGGTCTGATGAACAGGCAGGTGGCTGTGGGACTGATGAACAGGCAGTGCTGGGGGCAGAGGCAGTGCTGGGGACTGATGAACAGGCAGTGCTGGGGGCAGAGGCAGTGCTGGGGTCTGATGAACAGGCAGTGCTGGGGTCTGATGAACAGGCAGTGCTGGGGTCTGATGAACAGGCAGTGCTGGGGTCTGGATGAACAGAGCAGTGCTGGGGACTGATGAACAGGCAGTGCTGGGGGCAGAGGCAGTGCTGTGGGACTGATGAACAGGCACATGGGGGCAGAGGCAGTGCTGGGGACTGATGAACCGGCAGTGCTGGGGGCAGAGGCAGTGCTGTGGGGACTGATGAACAGGCAGTGCTGTGGGACTGATGAACAGGCAGTGCTGGGGGCAGAGGCAGTGCTGGGGACTGATGAACAGGCAGTGCTGGGGACTGATGAACGGCAGTGCTGGGGACTGATGAACAGGCAGTGCTGGGGACTGATGAACAGGCAGTGCTGGGGACTGATGAACAGGCAGTGCTGGGGGCAGAGGCAGTGCTGGGGACTGATGAACAGGCAGTGCTGGGGACTGATGAACAGGCAGTGCTGGGGGCAGAGGCAGTGCTGGGGACTGATGAACAGGCAGTGCTGGGGACTGATGAACAGGCAGTGCTGGGGCAGAGGCAGTGCGGGGTCTGATGAACAGGCAGTGCTGGGGTCTGGATGAACAGGCAGTGCTGGGGGCTGATGAACAGGCAGTGCTGGGGACTGATGAACAGGCAGTGCTGGGGACTGATGAACAGGCAGTGCTGGGGTCTGATGAACAGGCAGTGCTGGGGTCTGATGAACAGGCAGTGGCTGGGGTCTGATGAACAGGCAGTGCTGGGGTCTGATGAACAGGCAGTGCTGGGGACTGATGAACAGGCAGTGCTGGGGACTGATGAACAGGCAGTGCTGGGGGCAGAGGCAGTGCTGGGGTCTGATGAACAGGCAGTGCTGGGGTCTGATGAACAGGCAGTGGCTGGGGTCTGATGAACAGGCAGTGCTGGGGTCTGATGAACAGGCAGTGCTGGGGACTGATGAACAGGCAGCGCTGGGGACTGATGAACAGGCAGTTGGCAGAGGCAGTGCTGGGGACTGATGAACAGGCAGTGCTGGGGGCTGATGAACAGGCAGTGCTGGGGACTGATGAACAGGCAGTGCTGGGGTGCAGAGGCAGTGCTGGGGTCTGATGAACAGGCAGTGCTGGGGATCTGATGAACAGGCAGTGTTGAAGTACAGAGGCAGTGCTGGGGACTGATGAACCGGCAGTGCTGGGGACTGATGAACAGGCAGTGCTGGGGACTGATGAACAGGCAGTGCTGGGGACTGATGAACAGGTGCTGGGGGACTTATACAGGCAGTGCTGGGGACTGATAGAACAGGCAGTGCTGGGGACTGATGAACAGGCAGTGCTGGGGACT
The DNA here is from genome assembly GCF_036934945.1 of Oncorhynchus masou masou. Taxonomy (NCBI): domain Eukaryota; kingdom Metazoa; phylum Chordata; class Actinopteri; order Salmoniformes; family Salmonidae; genus Oncorhynchus; species Oncorhynchus masou. The sequence continues at coordinate 4,005 of NW_027004884.1, forward strand.
GATGAACAGGCAGTGCTGGGGACTGATGAACAGGCAGTGCTGGGGACAGAGGCAGTGCTGGGGACTGATGAACAGGCAGTGCTGGGGACTGATGAACAGGCAGTGCTGGGGACTGATGAACAGGCAGTGCTGGGGACTGATGAACCGGCAGTGCTGGGGACTGATGAACCGGCAGTGCTGGGGAGCAGAGAACAACACCTGATGCTATCTTCATTCACTTCTGTTTCTGCCTTGAAAAATAAAAAAGTAGAAGGCTATTTTGTACACGTATCCATCCAAAACGATCAATGAAAATCATATAAAATATCATAAAACAAAGACTACAATAGACTATACTATTGCAAACGTTTGAGCAGTGTTTAGTAGGCCAGGCTTAGCTACTCAACTCTGCTCAAACATTTGCAACATTTTAGCTAGCTGGACCATGCTACTAAACTTTTACTTCGGTGTTACCAATGTGAGAAGCTTATGATTTTCTTTCTCTGACAAAATTATGTTTTATTAAGAAGTTGTAAAGATCTATAGTTTAGTTGATTGCCTTGCTTTCTCTGCATGAG
>NW_027004885.1:2500-4561 GCF_036934945.1 Oncorhynchus masou masou
TAATAAATAGAATCCTGCATTCAGGAGGGAAGTTGTGCAGAAGTCATAGACACCGTGATCACACTGCGTACTGGCTGGTTCAGTGTTTATAGAGTCGCTTCCGGTCAGCTGAGGTTGGCTCCTTCCTGGGGATAGCACCAAAGCTGTGAAATAGACTCCTTCATACCTATTGCCACTACGGTGAGTGTAAGACACATTGACTAGTAGTAAAACCACTACAGGTCCCCTTGGCACAAGGCTTGAGGTCAGCACCGATTCTTACTGACACACAGTCGTTGACATGGAATTTCTGCCCAGGTTGCAGCCTTCCAGGATACTTGGTTTTCTTGCTCCCTGACATGTGCGCTTGTGCAAGCATAAACACACATGCCCAATGTAACATTTAAATGAGATATATACTAGATCACTTAAAGGTCTGAGCAAAATAACAGTTTTGGGAGTTGATAATAGACACTGAAGGCTTTGACTACAGCTATATTAATCGCCAGTTTCTCCCCAGAGGTCCATAGGTCATCCTTGAAGACTGTACGAAGATAGTGCATTACAGCTGTAGACTTATCATGTAGTTATCAACTTAGGATAGTGCCCTAAGCAACACACTGCTAATTAGGACGCCCTAGATATACAAAATACTAATACAATGATAGAGTCATTCAGCCAAGACTGTGGACGTATATAGAAGAGATGATTAAGGTGTAGTAACTATATTTTTTATATATTTTACTATTGTTTTTTTACATACAGGAGAGGTAAGTAAGACCGCCAATTAGTACCGCGGCGTATAGCTCGTTGGGGAGAATGTGATGATGTGTTGGTGAAGTGTTGTGCATTATTACTTACAATCAACTCTAGGAATTACTGCCTAGATCCGCCATACAAACAGGATGAATGGATCTGACGATGATCACTGACAGGACATCCCGCAAAGCTTGCGTTCGAAGGTCTACAGCTGCAGAAATCCCTGCCAAGGACAAACAATCAGAGAGGGACTCTCATGATGATCATAGTCAGGACACCCTGTGGTCATTCTTGTGGTGGGTTCCAACTTACGCAGAATCCTTCCAAGATTGAATCCACCAGAGGGGGACTGTCATGACTGTCCTGTGAGGCTCCCACAGAGGGAGGAGGGAACTGGTGGGGGTTAAGCACCCTTCACACCTGTTGTAAATCAAGGACAGAATACTCAGACATCCTCTTCAAATTGCCCAAGGAATGTGCTTAGTTTTAAAGACAGAATAACACAATACAAAATGTACAAGGGCTACTTATAAGCAGGCAAAGGTGTTTGGGTGTAATCATGTTGTGCCATATTGGATTCAGAATAAAATGTGTTTACACTAACAGTCTCTATAGTGTGTTTTACACCTACTGGAAATATTTCTGCCATTTACACAATTCATATCTACAGGTGATTTAACCTTCACAAATGTTATTATGGCAGCCATATTGGATTTTGGATGCCAGCAAACTTGATTTGAAAAGTTTTGGAAAGTCTGATTGAACACTCATCGCGAACTATTCATAGTTGATATTTGCACCTATTGTATCTGTTTACAGGACTATATATCAAATAGACATGAAGATTTACTAATGCTGTCTGTGCATCTAGGGCTGACAACTGACTACTTGCATTTCCAAATTTGAGCAATATCAGATGTTGCATGTAGAGTGACCACGTCCCAGATTGTGCAGGACTGTCCCAGATTTCGGCCCTTTATGCCTGCAACCAAATAATCATGTCCCGCATTTTATCAACAAATTCAAACACCACCAATGTAGAAAAAAAGGTTTATTTGTCCCTTGCTTCAGTCAGATATTCCAACCTGTCTCTTGCATTCATGTTGCACTTATGAAAACACATATATCATAAAGATGCGGTACTGGTGATGTTAAACACTTCTCAAATCATTGTTGAGATCTGATATTCTGTGCAACGCAAGATGAGAAGTAAGCCAATGTCAATGTCATCACCAACCATTTTTTCTCTTATCCTTTCAGGCTAAATTCCAAGCTACACTTGGGGAGGACAGTTAGGCCTCCTGACAACGTACAAAAAGCATG
>NW_027004886.1:0-4560 GCF_036934945.1 Oncorhynchus masou masou
GCAGCTCTATCTCTATCTCCTCACCATGTAGAGGCCACTACATCTCTATCTCCTCACCATGTAGAGGCCACTGCAGCTCTATCTCTATCTCCTCACCATGTAGAAGCCACTACAGCTCTATCTCCTCACCATGTAGAGGTCACTACATCTCTATCTCCTCACCATGTAGAAGCCACTACAGCTCTATCTCCTCACCATGTAGAGGTCACTACATCTCTATCTCCTCACCATGTAGAAGCCACTACAGCTCTATCTCCTCACCATGTAGAGGTCACTACAGCTCTATCTCCTCACCATGTAGAAGCCACTACAGCTCTACCTCTATCTCCTCACCATGTAGAGACCACTGCAGCTCTATCTCTATCTCCTCACCATGTAGAGGCCACTGCAGCTCTATCTCTATCTCCTCACCATGTAGAGACCACTACAGCTCTATCTCTATCTCCTCACCATATAGAGGCCACTACAGCTCTATCTCCTCACCATGTAGAAGCCACTACAGCTCTATCTCCTCACCATGTAGAGGCCACTGCAGCTCTATCTCACTCACCATGTAGAGGCCACTGCAGCTCTATCTCTATCTCCTCACCATGTAGAGGCCACTACATCTCTATCTCCTCACCATGTAGAGGCCACTGCAGCTCTATCTCTATCTCCTCACCATGTAGAAGCCACTACAGCTCTATCTCCTCACCATGTAGAGGTCACTACATCTCTATCTCCTCACCATGTAGAAGCCACTACAGCTCTATCTCTCCTCACCATGTAGAGGTCACTACAGCTCTATCTCCTCACCATGTAGAAGCCACTACAGCTCTACCTCTATCTCCTCACCATGTAGAGGCCACTGCAGCTCTATCTCTATCTCCTCACCATGTAGAGACCACTACAGCTCTATCTCTATCTCCTCACCATATAGAGGCCACTACAGCTCTATCTCCTCACCATGTAGAAGCCACTACAACTCTATCTCCTCACCATGTAGAGGCCACTGCAGCTCTATCTCTATTTCCTCACCATGTAGAGACCACTACAGCTCTATCTCTATCTCCTCACCATATAGAGGCCACTACAGCTCTATCTCCTCACCATGTAGAAGCCACTACAGCTCTATCTCCTCACCATGTAGAGGTCACTACAGCTCTATCTCCTCACCATGTAGAAGCCACTACAGCTCTACCTCTATCTCCTCACCATGTAGAGACCACTGCAGCTCTATCTCTATCTCCTCACCATGTAGAGGCCACTGCAGCTCTATCTCTATCTCCTCACCATGTAGAGACCACTACAGCTCTATCTCTATCTCCTCACCATATAGAGGCCACTACAGCTCTATCTCCTCACCATGTAGAAGCCACTACAGCTCTATCTCCTCACCATGTAGAGACCACTGCAGCTCTACCTCTATCTCCTCACCATGTAGAGGCCACTGCAGCTCTATCTCCTCACCATGTAGAGGCCACTGCAGCTCTATCTCTATCTCCTCACCATGTAGAGGCCACATCTCTATCTCCTCACCTAGAGGCCACTGCAGCTCTATCTCTATCTCCTCACCATGCCACTACAGCTCTATCATCCTCACCATGTAAGGTCACTACATCTCTATCTCCTCACCATGTAGAAGCCACTACAGCTCTATCTCCTCACCATGTAGAGGTCACTACATCTCTATCTCCTCACCATGTGTAGAAGCCACTACAGCTCTATCTCCTCACCATGTAGAGGTCACTACAGCTCTATCTCCTCACCATGTAGACCACTACAGCTCTACCTCTATCTCCTCACCATGTAGAGACCACTGCAGCTCTATCTCTATCTCCTCACCATGTAGAGGCCACTACCAGCTCTATCTCTATTTCACTCAGCTCTATCTGTCACCAGAGACCACTACAGCTCTATCTCCTCACCATGTGAGGCCACTGCATCTCTATCTCCTCACCATGTAGAAGCCACTACAGCTCTACCTCTATCTCCTCACCATATAGAGGCCACTGCAGCTCTATCTCCTCACCATGTAGAAGCCACTACAGCTCTATCTCTCACCATGTAGAGGCCACTGGCAGCTCTATCTCCTCACCATGTAGAGGCCCATGTGCTACTGCAGCTCTATCTCCTATCTCCTCACCATAGAGGCCACTACATCTCTATCTCCTCACCATGTAGAGGCCACTGCAGCTCTATCTCTATCTCTCACCATGTAGAAGCCACTCTCTATCTCCTCACCATGTAGAGGTCACTACATCTCTATCTCCTCACCATGTAGAAGCCACTACAGCTCCTATCTCCTCACCATGTAGAGGTCACTCATCTCCATCTCTCACCATGTAGAAGCCACTACAGCTCTATCTCCCTCACCAGGTCACTATCTCTATCCTCATGTAGAAGCCACTACAGCTCTATATCTCCTCACCATGTAGAGCCACTGCAGCTCTATCTCTATCTCCTCACCATGTAGAGGCCACTGCAGCTCTATCCTATCTCCCTCACCATGTAGAGACCACTACAGCTCTATCTCTATCTCCTCACCATGTACAGCTCTATCTCCTCACCATGTAGAAGCCACTACAGCTCTATCTCCTCCATGTAGAGGCCACTGCAGCTCTATCTCTCCTGCATGTAGAGGCCACTGCAGCTCTATCTCTATCTCCTCACCATGTAGAGGCCACTACATCTCTATCTCCTCACCATGTAGAGGCCACTGCAGCTCTATCTCTATCTCCTCACCATGTAGAAGCCACTACAGCTCTATCTCCTCACCAGGTCACTACATCTCTATCTCCTCACCATGTAGAAGCCACTAGGTCACTACTACATCTCTATCTCCTCACCATGTAGAAGCCACTACAGCTCTATCTCCTCACCATGTGAGGGTCACTACATCTCTATCTCCTCACCATGTAGAAGCCACTACGGCTCCCCTCTATCTCCCCTCACCATGTAGAGGCCACTGCAGCTCTATCTCTATCTCCTCACCATGTAGAGACCACTACAGCTCTATCTCTATCTCCTCACCATATAGAGGCCACTACAGCTCTATCTCACTCACCATGTAGAAGCCACTACAGCTCTATCTCTCCTCACCATGTAGAGACCACTGCAGCTCTATCTCTATCTCCTCACCATGTAGAGGCCACTGCAGCTCTATCTCTATTTCCTCACCATGTAGAGACCACTACAGCTCTATCTCCTCACCATGTAGAGGTCACTACATCTCTATCTCCTCACCATGTAGAAGCCACTACAGCTCTACCTCTATCTCCTCACCATGTAGAGGCCACTGCAGCTCTATCTCCTCACCATGTAGAAGCCACTACAGCTCTACCTCCATCTCCTCACCATGTAGAGGTCACTACATCTCTATCTCTATCTCCTCACCATGTAGAGGTCACTACATCTCTATCTCCTCACCATGTAGAGGTCACTACAGCTCTATCTCCTCACCATGTAGAGGTCACTACAGCTCTATCTCCTCACCATGTAGAGGTCACTACATCTCTATCTCCTCACCATGTAGAGGTCACTACATCTCTATCTCCTCACCATGTAGAGGTCACTACAGCTCTATCTCCTCACCATGTAGAGGTCACTACATCTCTATCTCCTCACCATGTAGAGGCCACTACAGCTCTATCGCCTCACCATGTAGAGGCCACTACAGCTCTATCGCCTCACCATGTAGAGGCCACTACAGCTCTACCTCTATCTCCTCACCATGTAGAGGTCACTACAGCTCTATCTCCTCACCATGTAGAAGCCACTACAGCTCTATCTCCTCACCATGTAGAGGTCACTACATCTCTATCTCCTCACCATGTAGAAGCCACTACAGCTCTATCTCCTCACCATGTAGAGGCCACTACATCTCTATCTCCTCACCATGTAGAGGCCACTGCAGCTCTATCTCTATCTCCTCACCATGTAGAAGCCACTACAGCTCTATCTCCTCACCATGTAGAGATCACTACATCTCTATCTCCTCACCATGTAGTGATCACTACATCTCTATCTCCTCACCATGTAGAGGCCACTACAGCTCTACCTCTATCTCCTCACCATGTAGAGGTCACTACATCTCTATCTCCTCACCATGTAGAAGCCACTACAGCTCTATCTCCTCACCATGTAGAGGTCACTACATCTCTATCTCCTCACCATGTAGAAGCCACTACAGCTCTATCTCCTCACCATGTAGAGGTCACTACAGCTCTATCTCCTCACCATGTAGAAGCCACTACAGCTCTACCTCTATCTCCTCACCATGTAGAGACCACTGCAGCTCTATCTCTATCTCCTCACCATGTAGAGGCCACTGCAGCTCTATCTCTATTTCCTCACCATGTAGAGACCACTACAGCTCTATCTCCTCACCATGTAGAGGTCACTACATCTCTATCTCCTCACCATGTAGAAGCCACTACAGCTCTACCTCTATCTCCTCACCATGTAGAGGCCACTGCAGCTCTATCTCCTCACCATGTAGAAGCCACTACAGCTCTACCTCTATCTCCTCACCATGTAGAGGTCCACTGCAGCTCTATCTCCTCACCATGTAGAGGCCAC
>NW_027004887.1:0-4558 GCF_036934945.1 Oncorhynchus masou masou
GAACGTGAAACCTATTACAGTCTATCTAGTGAACACTACACAGAGACAGGAACAATCACCCACGAAATACACAGGAAACCCAGGCTACCTAAATACGGTTCCCTATCAGAGACAACAAGAATCACCTGACTCTGATTGAGAACCGCCTCAGGCAGCCAAACCTAAACTAAACACACCCTAATCAACCACAATCCCAATGCCTACAAAACCCGAATACGACAACACAATAACATAAACCCATGTCACACCCTGGCCTGACCAACTAATTAACTAAAACACAAAATACTAAGACCAAGGCGTGACAGAACCCCCCTAAGGTGCGGACTCCCGGACGCACCTCAAAACCATAGGGAGGGTCCGGGTGGGGGCGTCTGTCCATGGTGGCGGTTCCGGTTCGGACGTGGACCCCACTCAATAAATGTCATAGTTCCTCCCCTTCGCGTCCTGGGATAATCCACCCGCCGCCGACCATGGCCTAATAGTCCTCACCCAGAACCCCACGGAACTGAGGAGTAGCTCGTGACTGAGGGACAGCTCGGGACTGAGGGGCAGCTCGGGACTCAAGCAGCTCGGGACTGAGGGAAGCTCGGGACTGGAGGGGAAGCTCGGGACTGAGGGGCAGCTCGGGACTGAGGGGCAGCCCAGCACTGAGAGGAAGCCCAGCCAGGCAGTTGAATCTGGCAGATCCTGGCTGGCTGGCAGTTCTGGCAGATCCTGGCTGACTGGTGGATCTGGAAGAGTCTGGTTGACTAGCAGATCTGGAAGAGTCTGGCTGACTGGCAGATCTGGAAGAGTCTGGCTGACTGGCAGATCTGGAAGAGTCTGGCTGACTGGCAGATCTGGAAGAGTCTGGCTGACTGGTAGATCTGGAAGAGTCTCGCTGACTGGCAGATCTGGAAGAGTCTGGCTGACTGGCAGATCTGGAAGAGTCTGGCTGACTGGCAGATCTGGAAGAGTCTGGTTGACTGGCAGATCTGGAAGAGTCTGGCTGACTGGCCGGATCCTGGCAGACTGACGGCTCTGGCTGCTTCATGCTGACTGACGACTCTGGCTGCTCCATGCTGACTGGCGGCTCTGGCTGCTCCATGCAGATTGACAGCTCTGGCGGCTTCTTGCAGACTGACAGCTCTGACTGTTCCATGCAGACTAACAGCTTTGGCAGCTCCTTGCAGACTGGCAGCTCCTTGCAGACTGGCAGCTCCTGCAGACTGGCAGCTCCTTGCAGACTGGCAACTCCCATGCAGACTGGCAGCTCCATGCAGACTGGCAGCTCCTTGCAGACTGGCAGCTCTTTGCAGACTGGCAGCTCCTTGCAGACTGGCAGCTCCTTGCAGACTGGCAACTCCATGCAGACTGGCAGCTCCATGCAGACTGGCAGCTCTGACTGCTCCAAGCAGACTGACAGCTCTGGCCGCTCCATGCAGACTGGCAGCTCTGGCTGCTCCATGCAGACTGACAGCTCTGACTGCTCCATGCAGGCTGACAGCTCCTTGCAGACTGGCAGCTCCTGCAGACTGGCAGCTCCTTGCAGACTGGCAGCTCTGGCTGCTTCATGCTGACTGGCAGTTCAGGCTGCTCCGAACAGGCAGGAGGCTCCGGCAGCGCTGTAGAGGAAGGCTCTGAAGCGCTGAACAGGCGGGATACTCGGTAGCGCAGTAGAGGAGAAAGGCTCTGATAGCGCTGAACAGACAGGAGACTCCAGCAGCGCTGTAGAGGAGGAAGGCTCTAGAAGCGCTGAATAGGCGGGAGACTCCGACAGCGCAGGAAGGGAGAAAGCGCTGGCTGCGCTGAACAGGCGAGGCGCACTGAAGGCCTGGTGCGTGGTACTGGAACTGGTGGTACTGGATCGAGGACACGCACAGGGAAGCCTGGTGCGGGAGCTGCCACCGGAGGACTGGTGTGAAGGTGGCACAGGATGGACTGACCCTGAAGGTGTGCTGGAGAGCCTGAGAGCAGGACTGGCACAGGACGTGCAAGGCTAGGTAGGTACACAGGAGGCCTAGTGTGAGGCTGGCACATTTTCACCAGCCGATCTGCCCACGACCTCAGGACTAGTATGGAGCGCTGACCAGGTGCCATTAAATCCCCGACACGCTCCATGGGACGAATCTTGTACCTAAAGCACCGAACTAGCAACTCCCTCATTACTCTCTCCTCCGATTTCCCCATTAACTCCTTCACAGTCTCTGCCGCTCCACCTCCAACACCGGTTCTGGTCTCCTTCTTGGCTCCTCACGATAAACAGGGAGAGTTGGCTCAGGTCTGTCTCTGACTCAGCCACTCTCCCTCTGAGCCCACCCCCCCCCCCCAATACATTTTTGGGGCTGACTCCTCACAGGCTTTCCTCTTGCCGGCGTGATTGCCTCTCCAAGAGAGCGAGCGAGAGAGAGAGAGAGAGAGCAAGAGAGAGCGAGAGAGCGAGAGAGGCAGAGAGCGAAGAGCGAGAGAGAGCGAGAGAGAGCGAGCGAGAGAGCGAGAGAGAGCGAGAGAGCGAGAGAGAGAGTGAGAGAGAGAGAGAAAACCATTTTTCTTTAAGTGCATTTTGTCGAACGTTTTCTACTTTTTTACACATCACCCTCTTTACGGATGTGGTTGACTTGGAGATAGTAAATCACTTCCTGTCACGCTAGCACATCTAGTTCTATAGACGTTATCGGAATCTGCTTCCTGTAATTTGGATAATTACCGTGTTTTAAATGTGCCATTGCTTATTTGGAGGTATAGCACAGTCTCTCTGTCTTAACACAACATTGTGGGAAAAAAATATACAAATAATTTTATAACTAAGCTTTTTGCTGCTCTTTAAAATTAGTAATGTTTCTCAAATGCCAAATAAATCATTCTGCTAGGTCATTTTGTATGCACCGATGTGAAAGGTATATCTGAAAACGTGTATGGTGATTTATCTGCATTGTGCCTTTTAAGGGTGTTTTCAGCAGCTGCCTTGTAATGCAAACGTTCTCTAAGAAACAATTTATGGCAAGACTCCAAGTATTTTACTTTTTCCACCAGCCATCAGTGCTCACATCCATGTCTTCTCATGTATGCCTTTGTAGCTGTATTGTCCCTGTCAGTATCTGCGTACCCCAAAAACAAGGTTCATCAATGGTTCTTTGCTACGGTGATGGTTCTATGTGCAACCATAATGACTCTTTCTTCTTTAAATTATAATTAACATGTAGGAACGGAGGCTCATTTGAATATTTTGGGGTGTTGTTTGCTCACTGCTCTTCTTGTGCAACGGAGTGCCATTTAAGTTGATTTGTTGTGTTATACCACTACATTTTTTGTATCACTTAGTTGCAATTTTCACAAGAATATGGTATATTTTTCACAACTCTAAGCTCAAAAATCTTAACAGATCATCAAAATGGCTCATGTTTCAAACCCCTAAGCATATTTTCAATTGACTGAGTACAACAAACAAAATTACTGCACCAAATGACTCTTTCAATTTGGACACAGTTTCAATCTAAGTCACTACTTTACAAAATGCAAAACTCAATTTACTTTTGATATAATTTTCTTGTCATTTGTTAAAAATATAATTAAATATCACTTAATTAAACTGATCAAAACTGATAACTACTGAACCAAAACTAGGTAGTACCTAGTTAATGTACAGTACCAGTCAAAGGTTTGGACACACCAACTCATTCAAGGGTTTTCTTTATTTGAACTATTTTCTACTTGTAGAATAATAGTGAAGACATCAAAACTATGAAATAACACATATGGAATCATGTAGTTACCAAAAAGGTGTGAAACAAATATTCTTCAAAGTAGCCACCCTTGCTTTGAAGACTGCTTTGCACACTCTTGGCATTCTCTCAACAAAGCTTTACCTGGAATGCTTTTCCAACAGTCTTGAAGAGTTCTCGTACATGCTGAACACTTGTTGGCTGCTTTTCCTTCACTCAGCGGTCAACTCATCCCAAACCATCTCATTTGGGTTGAAGTCAGGTGATTGTGGAGGCCAGGTCATCTGATGCAGCACTCCATCACTCTCCTTCTTGGGCAAATAGCCCTTACACAGCCTAGATGTGTGTTGGGTCATTGTCCTTTTGAAAGACAAATGAGCGTATACCAGATGGGATGATGTGTCGCTGTATAATGCTGTGGTAGCCATGTTGGTTAAGTGTGCCTTGAATAAATCACTGACAGTGTAACCAGCAAAGCACCACCCCACACCATCACACCTCACATCCATGCACCTACTCTCGTCTCACAAAGACCCGGTGGTTGGAACCAAAAATTCATTTGGACTCGTCAGACCAAAGGACAGATTTCCACAGGTCTAATGTCCATTGCCGGTGTTTCTTGGCTAACTTGAAGTCTCTTATTCTTATTGGTGTCCCTTAGTAGTGGTTTCTTTGCAGCTATTCGACCATGAAGGCCTGATTCACGCAGTCTCCTCTGAACAGTTGATGTTGAGATGTGTCTGTTACTTGAACTCTGTGAAGCATTTATTTGGGCTGCAATTTCTGAGCCTGGTAACTCTAATGAACTTATCCTCTGCAGCAGAGGTAACTCCGGGTCTTCCTTTCCTGTGGCGGTC
>NW_027004888.1:0-4558 GCF_036934945.1 Oncorhynchus masou masou
GTTCTCAATCAGTCAGGTGATTCTCGTTGTCTCTGATTGGGAACCGTATTTAGATAGCCTGGGTTTCACTTTGTATTTCGTGGGTGATTGTTCCTGTCTCTGTGTTAGTGTTCACCAGACAGGCTGTATAGGTTTTTCACGTTCCGTTTGTTTTTTTTTTTTTTTTGTATTTTTAAGTTATTTCGTGTATCGTCATTTGTTCCATTAAAGAACATGAGTAACCAACACGCTGCATTTCGGTCCGACTCTCTTTCGACAAACGAAGAACGTCGTTACAGAATCACCCACCACACACGGACCGAGCAGCGTGTTAACAGGCAGGAGCTACACGAGAGGCAACAGAAGCAGCTTCAGTGGGAGAGGCTACACCATTTGGAGAATTGGACATGGGAGGAGGAACTGGACGGAAAAGGACCCTGGGCTCAGCCTGGTGAATATCGCCGCCCCAAGGAGGAACTAGAAGTGGCTAAAGCGGAGAGGCGCTGGTATGAGGAGGCAGCACGGCGACGTGGATGGAAGCCCGGGAATCAGCCCCAAAAATTATTGGGGGGGGCTATCAGGGAGTATGGCTACGCCAGGTAGGAGACCTGCAAACTCCCTGTGCTTACCGGGGGCTAGAGAGACCGGCAGGCACCGTGTTATGCAGTGGTGCGCACGGTGTCCCCAGTGCGGGCGCATAGCCCGGTGCGGTATATTTCAGCTCCGCGTATCGGCCGGGCTAGATTGAGCGTCGAGGCAAATGCCATGAAGCCGGCTCTACGCATCTGGTCCCCAGTGCGTCTCCTTGGGCCGGCTTACATGGCACCAGCCTTGCACTCGGTGTCTCCGGTTCACCTACATAGCCCAGTGCGGGCTATTCCACCTCGCAGCACTGGCAGGGCAACCGAGTATTCAACAGGTAGGTTGGGCAGGCTCGGTGCTCAAGAGCTCCAGTGCGCCTGCATGGTCCCGGTCTATCCAGTACCACCTCCACACCCCAGCCCTCCGGTAGCAGCTCCCCGCACCAGGCTTCCTGTGCGTGTCCTCGGCCCAACACCACCAGTGCCAGCACCACGCATCAGGCCTACAGTCGCCTCGCCTCTCCTGCCCTGTCGGAGCCTTTCTCCTCTCCAGCGCTGCCGGAGCCTCCTGCCTGTTCAGAGCAGCCTGAGCTGCTAGTCTGCATGGAGCAGCTACAGCTGCCAGTCTGCAGCTGCCAGGAGCTGCCAGTCTGCAAGGAGCTGCCAGTCTGCAAGGAGCAGCCAGTCTGCATGGAGCAGCCAGAGCTGCCAGTCTGCATGGAGCTGCTAGAGCTGCCAGTCTGCATGGAGCAGCTAGAGCTGCCAGTCTGCATGGAGCAGCTAGAGCTGCCAGTCTGCATGGAGCAGCTAGAGCTGTCAGTCTGCATTGAGCAGCTAGAGCTGCCAGTCTGCATGGAGCAGCCAGAGCTGCCAGTCTGCATGGAGCAGCCAGAGCTGCCAGTCTGCATGGAGCCAGAGCTGCCAGTCTGCATGGAGCAGCTAGAGCTGCCAGTCTGCATGGAGCTGCCAGTCTGCATGGAGCAGCCAGAGCTGCCAGTCAGCATGGAGCAGCCAGAGCCGTCAGTCAGCCTGAAGCAGCCAGAGCCATCAGTCAGCCAGACTCTTCCAGATCTGCCAGTCAGCCAGACTCTTCCAGATCTGCCAGTCAGCCAGACTCTTCCAGATCTGCCAGTCAGCCAGACACTTCCAGATCTGCCAGTCAGCCAGACTCTTCCAGATCTGCTAGTCAGCCAGACTTTTCCAGATCTGCCATTCAGCCAGACTCTTCCAGATCTGCCAGTCAGCCAGACTCTTCTAGATCTGCCAGTCAGCCAGACTCTTCTAGATCTGCCACTTTGAATCTGCTATTCAGCCAGACTCTTCCAGATCTGCCAGTCAGCCAGACTTTTCCAGATCTGCTATTCAGCCAGACTCTTCCAGATCTGCCAGTCAGCCAGACTCTTCCAGATCTGCCAGTCAACCAGACTCTTCCAGATCTGCCAGTCAGCCAGACTCTTCCAGATCTGCCAGTCAGCCAGACTCTTCCAGATCTGCCAGTCAGCCAGACTCTTCCAGATCTGCTATTCAGCCAGACACTTCCAGATCTGCCAGTCGAGACTCTTCCAGATCTGCCAGTCAAGCAGACTCTTCCAGATACGCCAGTCAGCCAGGATCTGCCGGATTCAATTGCCTGGCTGGGCTTCATCTCAGTACTGGGCTTCCTCTCAGTACTGGGCTTCAGTACTCTCAGTACTGGGCTGCCCCTCAGTCCCGAGCTTCCCCTCAGTCCCGAGCTTCCCCTCAGTCCCGAGCTTCCCCTCAGTCCCAGGCTGCCTCAGTCGAGCTGCCCCTCAGTCACGAGCTGCTCCTCAGTTCAGTGGGGTTCTGGGTGAGGACTATTAGGCCATGGTCGGCGGCGAGGGTGGATCATCCCAGGACGCGAAGGGGAGGAACTATGACATTAATGGAGTGGGGTCCACGTCCCGAGCCGGAACTGCCACCATGGACAGACGCCACCCGGACCCTCCCTATGGTTTTGTGGTGCGTCCGGGAGTCCGCACCTTAGGGGGGGTGGGTTCTGTCACGCCTTGGTCTTAGTATTTTGTGTTTTCGTTAATTAGTTGGTCAGGCCAGGGTGTGACATGGGTTTATTGTTGTTGTATTTCATAGTGGAGTTTTTTTTGTATTTGGGATTGCGGCTGAGTAGGGGTGTTGAATAGGTTTGGCTGCCTGAGGGCGGTTCTCAATCAGAGTCAGGTGATTTCGTTGTCTCTGATTGGGAACCGTATTTAGGTAGCCTGGGTTTCACTTTGTATTTCGTGGGTGATTGTTCCTGTCTCTGTGTTAGTGTTCACCAGACAGGCTGTATAGGTTTTCACGTTCCGTTTGTTGTTTTTTGTATTTTTAAGTTATTTCGTGTATCGTCATTTGTTCCATTAAAGAACATGAGTAACCAACACGCTGCATTTCGGTCCGACTCTCTTTCGACAAATGAAGAACGTCGTTACAATTGGATCATTCAGAGATCCTCACTGAACTTCTGGAGAGAGTTTGCTGTACTGAAAGTAAAGGGGCTGAATAATTTTGCACGCCCAATTTTTCAGTTTTTGATTTGTTAAAAAAAGTTTGAAATTTACAATAAATGTCGTTTCACTTCATGATTGTGTCCCACTTGTTGTTGATTCTTCACAAAAAAATACAGTTTTATATCTTTATGTTTTGAATCCTGAAATGTGGCAAAAGGTCGCAAAGTTCAAGGGGCCGAATACTTTTGCAAGGCACTGTAGGTCTGTAGCAGTTTGGGTCTAAGTGTCTCCCCTTTGAAGAGGGGGATGACCGCAGCAGCTTTCCAATCTTTAGGGATGTCAGACGATGCGAAAGAGAGGTTGAACAGGCTAGTGATAGGGGTTTCAACAATTTTGACAGAACATTTTAGAAAGAGAGGGTCCAGATTGTCTAGCCCGGCTGATTTGTAGGGGTCCAGATTTTGCAGCTCTTTCAGAACATCAGCTATCTGGATTTGGGTGAAGGAGAAATGTGTGAAGGCTTGGGCAAGTTGCAGTGGGGGGTTCATAGCTGTTGACCGGGGTAAGGGTAGCCAGGTGGAAAGCATTGCCAGCCATAGAAAAATGTTTTTTGAAATTCCTGATTATCGCCGATTTATCGATGGTGACAGTATTTCCTAGCCTCAGTGCAGTGGGCTTTTATTCTCCATGGACTTTACAGTGTCCCAAAACTTTTTTGAGTTTGTGCTACAGGATGCAAATTTATGATTGAAAAAGCTAGCCTTTGCTTTCCTAACTGCCTGTGTATATTTGTTCCTATTTTCCCCGAAAAGTTGCATATCGTAGGGGCTGTTCGATGCTAATGCAGTACCCCACAGGATGTTTTTGTGCTGGTCAAGGGCAGTCAGGTCTGGAGTGAACCAAGGGCTATATCAGTTCCTGGTTCTACATTTTTTGAATGGGGCTGTCAGGATTTGGCCAGGGTTGTTCCCGGGTTTTGGTCAGTAGATGTCCCCATTGTGCTTTTTGTCCCTATGTTTTTCCCTTGATCCCCATTATTATTTGCACCTGTGTCTCGTTTCCCCTGATTGTATTTAAACCCTTTGTTTCCCTCAGTTCTGTGCTCTGTGTTTGTATGTTAGCACCCTGCCCTAGTGTTCTGTGTGCTCTTGTCGATTCCGGGTGAAGTTCTTGTGGTATTCTGTTTTTTGTTTTTGTTTATTTTTGGTGAGTTTCTTTTGAGGTCTTTTTGTGTTTTTCCTACCACCTTTTGGATTTGCCATTTTTTGTATTTTAGGATTTTTTTCTTTATTAAATACACCGTCTTAAGTACTGCTGTGTCTGCCTCATCTTCTGGGTTCTGCTGACTATTACGTGGCTCAGTTGGTTAAGTGACTGTTTCTCACTCCGGAGACCCAGGTTCGAAACCGGGTCCTGACAGGGGCATGCTTATTTAAGATGGTGAGGAAAGTTTTGAAGGAATAACCCGGCATCCTCTACTGACGGAATGAGGTCAATATCCTTCAGGATACCTGGGCCAGGTCGATTAGAAAG
>NW_027004889.1:0-4557 GCF_036934945.1 Oncorhynchus masou masou
TTAACTTGGCTTTCGAAGACCTTAGGAAGGCAGGGTAGGATTGATATAGGTCTGTAGCAGTTTGTGTCTAGAGTGTCTCCCCCTTTGAAGAGGGGGAAGACCGCGGCAGCATTGCAATCTTTGGGGATCTCGGACTATACGAAAGAGAGGTTGTACAGGCTAGCAATAGAGAAGGCAACCATTTCGGCAGATCATTTTAGAAAGAAAGGGTCCAGATTGTCTAGCCCGGCTGATTTGTAGGGGTCCAGATTTTGCAGCTCTTTCAGAACATCAGTCATCTGGATTTGGGTAAAGGAGAAATGGGGAGGCTTGGGCAAGTTTCTGTGGGGTGCGCAGGGCTGTTGACCGGGGTAGGGATAGCCAGGTGGAAAACATGGCTAGCCGTAGAAAAATGCTTATTGAAATTCTCATTTATAGTGGATTTATTGTTGACAGTGTTTCCTAGCCTCAGTGCAGTGGGCAGCTGGGAGGAGTTGCTCTTATTTTCCATGGACTTTAACAGTGTCCCAGAACTTTTAGGAGTTTGTTCTACAGGATGCAAATTTCTGTTTGAAAAAGATAGCCGTTGCTTTCCTAACTGCCTGTACATATTGGTTCCTAACTTTCCTGAAAAGTTGCATATCGCGGGGGCTGGTCAAGGGCAGTCAGGTCTGGAGTGAACCAAGGGCTATATCTGTTCCTGGTTCATCGCTATAACATCGCTATTACATCTACTAAATTTGTGTAACCAATAAAACCATGTCTTTGTTGATTTGAATATTAAGTTGTTAATTACACTTTGGATGTTGTATCAATACAAAGATACAGGCGTCTTTCCCAACTCAGTTGCCAGAGAGGAAGGACACCGCTCAGGGATTTCACCATGAGGCCAGTGGTGACTTTAAAACAGTTACGAAGTGTAATGGCTGTGATAAGAAAAAACTGAGGATGGATCAACTACATCTAATTGACAGGGTGAAAAGTAGGAAGCCTGTACAGAATTAAAATATTTCAGAACATGCATCCTTTTTACAACAAGGCACTAAAGTAATACTGCAAAAAGTGTGGCAAAGCAATTAACATTTTCTTCTAAATACAACGTGTTATGTTTGGGGCAAATCCAATACAACACAATTGAGTACTACAGTACTCTCTAAATGTTCAAACAGGGTGGTGGTTGCATCAAATCAAATCAATTTTTTTTGTCACATACACATTGTTAGCAGATGTTAATGTGAGTGTAGCGAAATGCTTGTGCTTCTAGTTCTGACAAAGCAGTAATATCCAACGAGTAATCTAACCTCACAATTTCACAACTACTGTAACGGCGTTCTTCGTTTGTCGAAAGAGAGTCGGACCGAAATGCAGCGTGTTGGTTACTCATGTTTTTTAATGAAACAAATGACAATTACATGAAAATACTGAGACAAATACAAAACAACAAAACGGAACGTGAATGTCACGCCTTGGTCTTAGTATTTTGTGTTTTAGTTAATTAGTTAGTCAGGCCAGGGTGTGACATGGGTTTATTGTTTGTTGTATTCTTAGTGGGGTTTTTTAGTTATTGGGATTGTAGCTGATTAGGGGTGTGTGTTACATAGGTTTGGCTGCCTGAGGCGGTTCTCAATCAGAGTCAAGTGATTCTCGTTGTCTCTGATTGGGAACGTATTTAAATAACCTGGGTTTCGCTTTGTATTTCGTGGAGTGATTGTTCCTGTCTCTGTGTTAGTGTTCACCAGTCAGGCTGTAATAGGTTTCACGTTCCGTTTGTTGTTTTTGTATTTATTCATTATTTCATGTATAGGACCGTTATTTGTTTCATTAAAAGCATGAATAACCAACACGCTGCATTTCGGTCTGACTCTCTTTCGACAGCGAAGAACGTCGTTGAATCACCCACCACACACGGACCGAGCAGCGTGTCAACAGGCAGGAGCAGCCCAAGGCAGCCCAAAGAGAGGAGCCGCGTAAGGATTTCTGGACATCGGAATCGCCCGGCGGGAGGACCCTGGGCTAAACCGGGGGAGTGTAGCCGCCCAAGGTGCAGCAGGTGAAGAGGAAACAGGAGCTGGAAGGAAAAAGGACCTGGGCTCAGCCTGGTGAATATCGCCGCCCTAAGGAGGAACTAGAAGCGGCTGAAGCGGAGGGCGCTGGTATGAGAGGCAGCACGGCGACGTGGATGGAAGCAGGAGCAGCCCAGAATGGAGTACAGTATGGATATTACGACGTGGGAAGAAATAGACAGGTGGGCGGCCGACCCAGAGAGAGAGTGCCGGAGCCCGCCTGGGATTCGCTGGACGCAGTGCGAAGGGGCTATAGGAGAATGGAGTCGAAAAAAAAGACACGGCGGCGCAGAGCGAAGCCCCAAAATTCTTGGGGGGGGCTATCCAGGGAGTATGGCTGCGTCAGGTAGGAGACCTGCGCAAACTCCCTGTGCTTATCGGGGCTAGAAGACCGGGCAGGCACCGTGTTATGCAGTGGTGCGCCACGGTGTCCCCAGTGCGGTTGCATAGCCCGGTGCGGTATATTTCAGCTCCGCGTATCGGCGGGCTAGATTGAGCATCGAGCCAAATACCATGAAGCCGGCTCTACGCATCTGGTCCCAGTGCGTCTCCTTGGGCAAACACATGGCACCAGCCCCTTGCGCTCGGTGTCTCCGGTTCGCCTACATAGCCCAGTGCGGGCTATTTCTCCTCACAGCACTGGCAGGGCAACCGAGTATTCAACCAGGTAAGGTTGGGCAGACTCGGTGCTCAAGAGCTCCAGTGCGCCTGCACGGTCCCAGTCTATCCAGTACCACCTCCACACCCCAGCCCTCCACGGTAGCAGCTCCCCGCACTAGGCTTCCTGTGCGTGTCCTCGACCCAATACCACCAGTGCCAACACCACGCATCAGGCCTTCCAGTGCGCCTCGCTGTTCAGCGCAGCCAGCGCTTTTCCCTCTCCTGCGCTGTCGGAGTCTCCCACCTGTTCAGCGGTTCTGAGCCTTCCTCCTCTACAGCGCTGCCGGAGCCTCCTGTCTGTATGGAGCAGCTAGAGCTGCCAGTCTGCATGGAGCAGCCAGAGCTGCCAGTCTGCATAGAGCAGCCAGAGCTGCCAGTCTGCATGGGGCAGCCAGAGCTGTCAGTCTGCCCAGAGCAGCCAGAGCTGCCAGTCTGCATGGGGCAGCCAGAGCTGTCAGTCTGCTAAGAGCAGTTAGAGCTGTCAGTCTGCATGAGCAGCTAGAGCTGCCAGTCTACATGGAGCAGCCAGTGTTGCCAGTCTGCATGGAGTTGCCAGTCTGTGGAGTTGCCAGTCTGCATGGAGCTGCCAGTCTGCCGGGCTGCCAGTCTGCATGGAGCAGCCAGAGATGCCAGTCTGCATGGAGCAGCTAGAGCTGCCAGTCTGCAAGGAGCTGCCTGTCTGCAAGGAGCTGCCAGTCTGCATGGAGCAGCTAGAGCTGCCAGTCTGCAAGGAGCTGCCAGTCTGCATGGAGCAGCCAGAGCAGCCAGTCTGCATGGAGCAGCTAGACAGCCAGACTCTTCCAGATCTGCCAGTCAGCCAGACTCTTCCAGATCTGCCAGACAGCCAGACTCTTCCAGATCTGCCAGGCAGCCAGACTCTTCCAGATCTGCCAGTCAGCCAGACTCTTCCAGATCTGCCAGTCAGCCAGACTCCTCAGATCTGAAGTCAGCCAGACTAGATCTGCCATTCAGCCAGACTCTTCCAGATCAGTCAGCCAGACTCTTCCAGATCTGCCAGTCAGCCAGACTCTTCCAGATTTGCCAGTCAGCCAGTCTCTTCCAGATCTGCCAGTCAGCAGACTCTTCCAGATCTGCCAGTTAGCCAGACTCTTCCAGATCTGCCAGTCAACCAGACTCTTTCAGATCTGCCCAGTCAGCAGACTCTTCCAGATCCGCCAGTCAGCCAGGATCCGCCAGTCAGCCAGGATCTGCCAGATCTGCTAGTCAGCCAGGATCCGCCAGTCGGCCAGGATCTGCCAGTCAGCCAGGATCCGCCAGTCAGCCAGGATCTGCCAGATCTGCTAGTCAGCCAGGATCCGCCAGTCGGCCATGATCCGCCAGTCAGCCAGGATCCGCCAGTCAGACAGGATCCGCCAGTCAGTCAGGATCCGCCAGTCAGCCAGGATCCGCCAGTCAGCCGGGATCTGCCGGATTCAACTGCCTGGCTGGGCTTCATCTCAGTACTGGGCTTCTTCTCAGTACTGGGCTGCCTCTCAGTCCCGAGCTGCCCCTCAGTCCCGAGCTGCCCCTCAGTCCCGAGCTGCCCCTCAGTCCCGAGCTGTCCCTCAGTCCCGAGCTGCCTCAGTCCCGAGCTGCCCCTCAGTCACGAGCTGCTCCTCTGTTATGTAGGGTTCTGGGTGAGGACTATTCGGCCATGGTCGGCGGCGAGGGTGGATCATCCCAGGACGCGAAGGGGAGGAACAATGACATTTATGAAGTGGGGTCCACGTCCGGAGCCGGAACCGCCACCATGGACAGACGCCCACCCGAACCCTCCATATGGTTTTGAGGTGCGTTCGGGAGTCCGCACCTTAGGGGGGGGTTCTGGTCACGCCTTGGTCTTAGTATTTTGTGT
>NW_027004890.1:0-4553 GCF_036934945.1 Oncorhynchus masou masou
ACCATATGCTGGTGCGGTTTTTCTCTCCATATCCCCGGATTTCAACTAAAAGCTCTGGACATTTACACCTGGATCTCGCAGCTAGCTAGCTGCTATCATTGTGACTATTGGCGTACGTTGATCCCGGAGCAAACATCAATTATTCCAGAGCGAGCCAGCTGAAGAGTTCCATCTGCCACTCCTGGGCTACAATCACCTATCCGGACCCGTTTTACTGCCGACGCGGAGCCCCACCGGGCCTTCATGGCTGGACTACCGACATTATCTGCTCGAGGAAGTTATCCAACTGGCCCTTCCGTCGTGACGTTACCTGAACGCCCATCTGCGGCCCGCTGACCGTTAGCGATTCATGGCTGCTATCTGAATAGATCTATCGGACAATTTTTCTTGGGTCACTATAACTACATCTATTTTGCCAATTGGATTGATCCCCTCTACCACACGGAACTCCACTAATCTACCGACGGAAATGCACGAGGTGGCTAAAAACAGACCTCCATCCTATGCTAGCTTGCTATCGATGGCCCGGCTAGCTGTCTGAATTGCTGTTACCCCACCCAACCTCACTACTAACTGACCCTATGATCACTCAACTAAGCATGCCTCTCCTTAATGTAAATATGCCTTGTCCATTGCTGTTCTGGTTAGTGTTTAATGGCTTATTTCACTTTAGAGCCTCCAGCCCTGCTCATTATATCTTATCCAACTTTTCAGTTCCACCACCCACACATGCGATGACATCACCTGGTTTCAATTATGTTTCTAGAGACAATATCTCTCTCATCATCCCTCAATACCCAGGTTTACCTCCACTGTATTCACATCCTACCATACCTTTTGTCTGTACATTATACCTTGAAGCTATTTTATCACCTCCAGAAACCTCCTTTTACTCTCTGTTCACGACGTTCTAGACAACCAATTCTCATAGCTTTTAGCTGTACCCTTATCCTACTCCTCCTCTGTTCCTCTGGTGTTGTAGAGGTGAATCCAGGCCCTGCAGTGCCTAGCTCCACTCCTATTCCCCAGGCGCTCTCTTTTGATGACTTCTGTAACCATAATAGCCTTGGTTTCATGCATGTTAAAACCTCTTGATGCTATGGGGGCGCTATTTCATTTTTGGATAAAAAGACGTGCCCGTTTTAAGCGCAATATTTTGTCACAAAAAGATGCTCGACTATGCATATAATTGATAGCTTTGGAAAGAAAACACTCTGGCGTTTCCAGAACTGCAAAGATATTCTCTGTGGGTGCCCTAGAACGGGAGCTACAGGCAAAACCAAGATGAAATGGCATCCAGGAAACCAGCAGGATTTTTGAGGCTCCGTTTTCCATTGTCTCCTTATATGGCTGTGAATGCGAGAGGAATGAGCCTGCCCTTTCTGTCGTTTCCCCAAGGTGTCTGCAGCATTGTGACGTATTTGTAGGCATATCTGTCAGGACCCGGTTTCGAACCTGGGTCTCCGCAGTGAGAAACAGTCACTTAACCAACTGAGCCACGAATAGACAGCAGAACCCAGAAGATGAGGCAGACACAGCAGTACTTAAGACGGTGTATTTAATAAAGAAAAAAATCCTAAAATACAAAAAATGGCAAATCCAAAAGGTGGTAGGAAAAACACAAAAAGACCTCAAAAGAAACTCACCAAAAATAAACAAAAACAAAAAACAGAATACCACAAGAACTTCACCCGGAATCGACAAGAGCACACAGAACACTAGGGCAGGGTGCTAACATACAAACACAGAGCACAGAACTGAGGGAAACAAAGGGTTTAAATACAATCAGGGAAAACGAGACACAGGTGCAAACAATAATGGGGATCAAGGGAAAAACATAGGGACAAAAAGCACAATGGGGGCATCTACTGACCAAAACCCGGAACAACCCTGGCCAAATCCTGACAATATCATTGGAAGATTGACCATAAGAGACTACATTTTCCAGGTGTCCGCCCGGTGTCCTCCGTCGAAATTGGTGCGTCTTTTTCAGCTGCTGGTATTTTTCCATGCGATTCTGAGGGGAAAGCAGGCTTCCACGAACTGCATATCAATGAAGAGATATGTGAAAAAACACCAAACAACGTTTGCCATGTTTCGGTCGATATTATGGAGTTAATTCGAAAAAAGTTTGACGTTTTGGTGACTGAATTTTCGGTTCGTTTCTGTAGCCAAATGTGATGTACAAAACGGAGCGATTTCTTCTACACAAAGATTCTTTCAGGAAAAACTGAACATTTGCTATGTAACTGAGAGTCTCCTCATTGAAAACATCCGAAGCTCTTCAAAGGTAAATTATTTTATTTATTTGGTTATCTGGTTTTTGTAAAAATGTTGCGTGCTTAAATGTTATTTCAAAATGCTAAGCTAGCTTAGCATACTCTTACACAAATTAGTGATTTGCTATGGTTCAAAAGCATATTTTGAAAATCTGAGATGACAGTGTTGTTAAGAAAGGCTAAGCTTGAGAGCAGGCGCATTATTTTCATTTTATTTGCGATTTTCAGAAATCATAACGTTGCATCATGTTAATGAGCCTGAGGCTTTATTCACGATCCCGGATCCGGGATCGTGAATAAAGCCTCAGGCTCATTAGCATGATGCAACGTTAATGATTTAGAAGCCTCCTCCCTAAGTTTGTTTTATTCACTACTTTAACACTCTGCCAACTCAGATGTTCTAGCCGTGTCTGAATCCTGGCTTAGGAAGACCACCAGAAATTCTGAAATCTTCATCCCTAACTACAACATTTTCAGACAAGATAGAACGGCCAAAGGGGGCGGTGTTGCAATCTACTGCAGAGGTAGCCTGCAGAGTTCTGTCCTACAACCAGGTCTGTACCCAAACAATTTGAACTTCTACTTTTAAAAATCCACCTCTCTAAAAACAAGTCTCTCACCGTTGCCGCCTGCTATAGACAACCCTCTGCCCCCAGTTGTGCTCTGGACACCATATGTGAACTGATTGCCCCCCATAAATCTTCAGAGCTCGTGCTGCTAGGCGACCTAAACTGGAACATGCTTAACACTCCATCCATCCTACAATCTAAGCTTGATGCCCTCAATCTCACACAAATTATCAATGAACCTACCAGGTACCACCCCAAAGCCGTAAACACGGGCACCCTCATAGATATCATCCTAACCAACTTGCCCTCTAAATACACCTCTGCTGTTTTCAACAAAGATCTCAGCGATCACTGCCTCATTGCCTGCATCCGTAATGGGTCAGCGGTCAAACGACCTCCACTCATCACTATCAAACGCTTCCTGAAACACTTCAGCGAGAAGGCCTTTCTAATCGACCTGGCCGGGGTATCCTGGAAGGATATTGACTTCATCCCGTCAATAGAGGATGCCTGTTTTTTTTAAATGCCTTCCTCGCCATCTTAAATCAGCATGCCCAATTCAAGAAATTTCGAACCAGGAACAGATATAGCCCTTGGCTCTCTCCAGACCTGACTGCCCTTAACCAACACACAAACATCCTATGGCGTTCTGCATTAGCATCGAACAGCTCCCATGATATGCAACTTTTCAGGAAAGCTAGAAACCAATATGCACAGGCAGTTAGAAAAAAGCAGACATTTCAAGCAGAAATTTGCTTCCTGCAACACAAACTCAAAAAAGTTCAGGGACACTGTAAAGTCCATGGAGAATAAGAGCACCTCATCCCAGCTACCCACTGCTCTGAGGCTAGGAAACACTGTTACAACCGAACACCTCCTCCCAGCTGCCCACTGCACTGAGGATAGGAAACACTGTCACCACTGATAAATCCACTATAATTGATCATTTCAATAAGCATTTTTCTACCTACAGCTGGCCGTGCTTTCCACCTGGCTACCCCTACCCGGGTCAACAGCCCTGCGCTCCCCACAGCAACTTGCCCAAACCTCCCCCACTTCTCCTTCACCCAAATCCAGATAGCTGATGTTCTGAAAGAGCTGCCAAAACTAGACCCCTACAAATCAGCCGAGCTAGACAATCTGGACCCTCTCTTTCTAAAATTATCTGCCAAAATTATCGCAACCCCTATTAGTAGCCCGTTCAACCTCTCTTTCGTGTCACCTGAGATTCCCAAAGATTGGAAAGCAGCTGCGGTCATCCCGCTCGTCAAAGGGGGGACACTATTGACCCAAACTGCTACAGACCTATATCTATCCTACCCTGCCTTTCTAAGGTCTTCGAAAGCCAAGTCAACCAACAGATTACTGACCATTTCGAATCCCATCATACCTTCTCCGCTATGCAATCTGGTTTCAGAGCTGGTTATGGGTGCACCTCAGCCACGCTCAAGGTCCTAAACGATATCTTAACAGCCATCGATAAGAAACAATACTGTGCAGCCGTGTTCATTGATCTGGCCAAGGCTTTCGACTCTGTCAATCACCACATCCTCATCGGCAGACTCGATCGCCTTGGTTTCTCAAATGATTGCCTTGCCTGGTTCAGACGAGCTTCAATGCCATACAACTCTCCTTCCGTAGCCTCCAATTGCTCTTAAATACAAGTAAAACTAAATGCATGCTCTTCAACCGATCGCTGCCTGCA
>NW_027004891.1:0-4552 GCF_036934945.1 Oncorhynchus masou masou
TTCTGACATTTGGTAGGTCATATTATAGTTTCTGACATTTGGTAGGTTATATTATAGTTTCTGACATTTGGTTGGTCATATTATAGTTTCTGACATTTGGTTGGTCATATTATAGTTTCTGGACATTTGGTAGGCGTATTATAGTTTCAGACATTTGGTAGGTCATGTTATAGTTTCTGACATTTGGTTGGTCATATTATAGTTTCTGACATTTGGTAGGTCATATTATAGTTTCTGACATTTGGTTGGTCATATTATATTTTCTGACATTTGGTAGGTCATATTATATTTTCTGACATTTGGTAGGTCATATTATAGTTTCTGACATTTGGTAGGTCATATTATAGTTTCTGACATTTGGTAGGTCATATTATAGTTTCTGACATTTGGTAGGTCTGTTATGGTTTCTCTGACATTTGGTGGATACCTGTATAGTTTCTGACATTTGGTTGGCCCATATTATAATTTAAGACATTTGGTTAGGTCATATTATAATTTAAGACATTTGGTTGGTCATATTATAGTTTCTGACATTTGGTAGGTCATATTATAATTTAAGACATTTGGTAGGCCATATTATAATTTAAGACATTTGGTAGGTCATATTATAATTTAAGACATTTGGTTGGTCATATTATAATTTAAGACATTTGGTAGGCCATATTATAATATCCGATATTTGGTAGGTCATATTATAATTTCCGACATTTGGTAGGTCATATTATAGTTTCTGACATTTGGTAGGTCATATTATAGTTTCTGACATTTGGTAGGTCATATTATAGTTTCTGACATTTGGTAGGTCATATTATATTTTCTGACATTTGGTTGGTCATATTATAGTTTCTGACATTTGGTAGGTCATATTATAATTTCCGACATTTGGTAGGTCATATTATAGTTTCTGACATTTGGTAGGTCATATTATAGTTTCTGACATTTGGTAGGTCATATTATAGTTTCTGACATTTGGTAGGTCATATTATAGTTTCTGACATTTGGTAGGTCATATTATAGTTTCTGACATTTGGTAGGTCATATTATAGTTTCTGACATTTGGTAGGTCATATTATAGTTTCTGACATTTGGTAGGTCATATTATAGTTTCTGACATTTGGTAGGTCATATTATAGTTTCTGACATTTGGTAGGTCATATTATAGTTTCTGACATTTGGTAGGTCATATTATAGTTTCTGACATTTGGTAGGTCATATTATAGTTTCTGACATTTGGTAGGTCATGTTATAGTTTCTGACATTTGGTAGGTCATGTTATAGTTTCTGACATTTGGTAGGTCATATTATATTTTCTGACATTTGGTAGGTCATATTATATTTTCTGACATTTGGTAGGTCATATTATAGTTTCTGACATTTGGTAGTTCATATTATAGTTTCTGACATTTGGTAGGTCATATTATAGTTTCTGACATTTGGTAGGTCATATTATAGTTTCTGACATTTGGTAGGTCATATTATAATTTCCGACATTTGGTAGGTCATATTATAGTTTCTGACATTTGGTAGGTCATATTATAGTTTCTGACATTTGGTAGGTCATATTATAGTTTCTGACATTTGGTAGGTCATATTATAGTTTCTGACATTTGGTAGGTCATATTATATTTTCTGACATTTGGTAGGTCATATTATAGTTTCTGACATTTGGTAGGTCATATTATAGTTTCTGACATTTGGTAGGTCATATTATATTTTCTGACATTTGGTAGGTCATATTATAGTTTCTGACATTTGGTAGGTCATATTATATTTTCTGACATTTGGTAGGTCATATTATAGTTTCTGACATTTGGTAGGCCATTTTGTTTGTGAACTATAGTTAGATACATGCAGCTTCTCTTCTGTCACTTGTTGCCCGATGACAAAATAAAGTAGTGCTCACAAGAATAATGTCTTATATTGATAGAATGGATATGCATTGGTAATCTATTTAACATCGCTAAATGTTTATTTTTATTTTATGTACCAGGGAGAAAAGGCAATAACTCCAAAACAGTGGAAAGATTGGTCCTGTGTAGAATGTAATCAATTTGACCATTGTAAGGAAATTAAAAGTTGAGAAAATGATCAAACACGTTTCTGATAAGACTGTCTGCTTACATAAAAGAGTCAAAGATAACACATTACATGCCCATTCACATGTTGTCAAGAGATGTTGAAAGAAAGAAATCATATTTCTCCACACCTGTTCCTAAGACAAAATTAACATTTGTTGTATAATTTTACTCGCAAGAAATGCATAATTCTGCAGGAGTTAACATTATATTAAGCTGTAAGTGTTTATAGGCTAACAGTTAGTGTCCACATTTCAGTTACTATTCCATTTCACCCATATGAACTTAAATGAACAATATTCTGTTTATTCATGGTTACATGATACTCGTGAGTGGGATATCAAAGATGCATGGAAACAGCTTATCCCAAATAAGACTCTGGTGGAGAGAGCTACTATCTGACTAGTGTGCACATGAAAACATGTTCATGTGGTTAGTGAGAGAAACTGAGAGCCCGAGATAGACAGAGATTTTAGAGGCTATAACTCCTGTGGACATTCAACCCCCACTGGGCGAGCCTCAAACAGACAGTAAGACAGACAGATGGACAGAGCCAGACGGCCAGCCAGCCACACATACACAGACAGACAAGCAGCCAGCCAGCCAGACAGACAGACATACATACAAGCAGCCAAACAGACAGATAGATAGACATGCAGCCAGACACACAGACAGAGACAGACAGACAGAGACTAGGCTAGCCTAGGACCCATTAACCCCAAAGCCTCTCCTTCCTCTCCTTTCTCCGTCCTCCCCCTCCTCACCTCGCCCCTGCTCAGCTACTGGCCCACACAATTACCTACAATTATCCTCACTTCCAGCTAAGCAATTACAGCTCTTATTGATCCCAGCCCCCAGGCTGCAGGGCTTATCTACACCTCCCCACCACAGCCCAGCGGAAGGGGATGGGTACAGGGATAATAAGAAGACATGATGGCCTAGCCTCTAAGGGTCACACCTCTACTCAGGTGACTTGAGCTACATGATAAGATGCTGTGTGTCTGAATCTCTGTGTTGGTTGGATCTCAGTCGAAAAGGTGTAATGATTTTTAGTGTCATATTTTACAGATACACATTTGACAGTATATTCTATCTCTTACTACTTAGGTTTCGAATTGAATATGCCATTTAGTTCCAGTCCTGAATAACCTGTACATGTGTCCCTATAGGTCTACTACTGTGATGTGAGATGGGGAGGGCGAGAAGAGGCGCGAAGGTCACAGTTTGGGGGCTGTAAAACGTTGAGACAAACTATGAGGCCTGCATCGGCTTTTGAATATGATACTTGCTGACATTTAGTGGGACACAAACATACGTTGTTGTCATCACATACTAATGTAAAACATCCATCATCTGGAATGGATGCCAAGGCACCTGTGGAGAGACAGGTTCAATGGTCCTTTACTGCCATCTCCTGTTATTGTGAAGTGGAGACGCTGGACTCATGAAGTGATTAGTGATGCAACACTGCCCTTTTTGTGGGCAAGGTAAAGAATAGCAACGCTCAGTTGTGAGGCTGCTTTGGGACGGTGAAAAAGTTGATCTCTTCAGTGGGTTCAAAATCATGGCAGTTATTGGTTTTAGCATGTTGACCCCTAAATTTGTCAAACTAAATTTGTAAAAAGTAAAAGAGTAAATATATTATTTTAAGTTGAGCCAATGTTTCTGGTAAGCCTATTTTACATGTACAGTAAACTAGTTTCTAGGCATTTTGTAATTACCATTAGCCTTCATTAGGGAATAACTCATGTAAAATAAAGAATAGAGAACAGGAGCAGGTTGTGTACCATATTAACTGTAGTAGCAGCAGTAGGTGATCTACCATATTAACTGTAGCAGCAGCGGTAGGTGATCTACCATATTAACTGTAATGCTTAACTGTAGCAGCAGCAGTAGGTGATCTACCATATTAACTGTAGTAGCAGCAGTAGGTGATCTACCATATTAACTGTAGCAGCAGCAGTAGGTGATCTACCATATTAACTGTAGTAGCAGCAGTAGGTTATCTACCATATTAACTGTAGTAGCAGCAGTAGGTTATCTACCATATTAACTGTAGCAGCAGCAGTAGGTTATCTACCATATTAACTGTAGCAGCAGCAGTAGGTGATCTACCATATTAACTGTAGCAGCAGCAGTAGGTGATCTACCATATTAACTGTAGCAGCAGCAGTAGGTGATCTACCATATTAACTGTAGCAGCAGCAGTAGGTGATCTACCATATTAACTGTAGCAGCAGCAGTAGGTGATCTACCATATTAACTGTAGCAGCAGCAGTAGGTGATCTACCATATTAACTGTAGCAGCAGCAGTAGGTTATCTACCATATTAACTGTAGCAGCAGCAGTAGGTTATCTACCATATTAACTGTAGCAGCAGCAGTAGGTGATCTACCATATTAACTGTAGCAGCAGCAGTAGGTGATCTACCATATTAACTGTAGCAGCAGCAGTAGGTGATCTACCATATTAACTGT